>NC_057804.1:261187712-261318121 GCF_018294505.1 Triticum aestivum | reverse complement strand
CTAGGCCATCATAGGGTCTTTGAATTAAATCATAGCTATTTGAATTTGGGCATTTAAAATAATATAAAATATTTAAATGCTCAAATATCTCCAAACTAAAATGTTTCATGTTGGAAATAATCCAACTATGAGCCAGGAGTAGTTTGGTGATTTTTGGAGATGGCTAGGTATTTTAATTAATTCAACAAAGTTGCAGTTATATTAAATAAAACAGAAAACAGAAAAAAACTAAAAGGGGGAAGCTTACCTGGGCTCCTCCCTGTTCAGCCCAGCCAGCTGGCCGGCCCAGCCAGCAGCCGGCCCAGCCCACCTCCCTCCTCTGTCGTCTTCGTCCCGACAGAGGGAGGGGAGTGTGGCCGGCGCGCGCGCACGGCCACCGCGCCACGCCACCTGCTCGCCTGCCTGCCTGCCCTCCCCTCCTCGCTCGACGCCCTGGACGACGCCACGCCTCTCCCCCTGCTCCCTCTCACTCTCCCCCGTTTCTCCCTCGCTCTCTCTCGCTCTCGGCCGAAGCACACCGTCGCCGCCGTTCACCGTAGCCACTGCCTCCGACCACCCCTCGCTCCCCCGAGTAGCTCAGAAGCTCCGCCACAACTCCCTCTTCCTCCCCACCGCCTCACGAGTCCCCGGAAGCCCTGCATCGCCGGCACGTCGCCGTTCCCCTCTTCGGACTCCGACCACCGTCGCCGTCAAATTCGTCGTCTTCGACGCGTCCCCGAGCCCGCTTCGACGCCCACTGCAACCGCGGTGAGCCCCCGAGTCGTTTCCCCCTCTCGTTCCCCTCGTTCCCTCACCGTAGCTGCATCTCCACCACGGCCGAACCTCCGCCGTCGCCGAGCTCGCCGTCGACGCAGCTCCGGTGACCATTTGGTCACCCCGGCGAGTCCAACACGTTCGCAAGAACCAGTAGAGCATCCCTAGCGCCTCACTCTGCTCGACTTCGAGCTCCAGCACCACTCCCGTGCACGACCGAACCCCGGCGGCCGCAACCGAGCTCGCCGCCGTCGACTCCGGCCACCCCGACCCCAACGGACTCCGCCAAGAGCCGCGGGTCGTCCTCAGCTTCACTCCGGTGGTCGCCGCGTTCCATTTGGTGGCCGAAACGGCCAAAACCACTATCGCCGCTGCACTGTTGGTCGCCGCCGGCCAGAACTCCAGCGAGCTGACGTGGCCTAGTTGATTAACCACTAATCCACCACCTACTGACGCTGACAAGTGGGCCCCAGGGCTTAGTCAAAGCTAACCAGCCCGGGGTCAACGCGGGATTAGCCCCTGTGACACTGACGTGTGGACCCCACACGTCAGGTTTGACCCGAGCCAGCCCTGTTGACCTGCTGATGTCACTGTGATGTCAGGCTGACACAGTAATTGAATTTCTGGATTTAAATTAAATCAGGAAATTCCAGAATATTATTTAAACTTCAAAAATTCATAACTTTTATTCTGTAACTCCAAATTGGACAAATAATATATGAAAAATGATCAGAAAAATCCAATCTATCCATCTGTACTATTTTCATGCATGATCAAACAAGTTAACTTGATGTTTTAGTCAGAACAAGAAAAGGCACTTTAAAAGGCCATATTTGAATTTGGAATTTGAATCTTTGATTCAAATTTGCTCAAACACATCTGGTTTTAGTTGCATTAGCCCAACACACTCATATTGCCATGTTTCATGCATGCATCATATTGTTGCACATTGTTTGGTGATGCCTGTGTATCGTTACCCTTTGCGACAGGATCTGTCCCCGAGGAGTACCGTGATTACCCTAACGAAGAATCGTATCCGTGCAACGAACCATCAGGCAAGCAACCAACCATTTGATCATATCGATACAATCCCATGTTCTCGCTCCTGCTCTCTTTTACTGCATTAAGACAACGCGATTCAAACTGCTGTGTGCTACGGTAGTTGAACCCATTTCCTCTGCATGACCTGTCATTGCCACAGTAACTAGATGAAACCCACTAGCATGTGTAGGAGTTGATTGAGCCATATGTATGTGTTGTTCCTACCTTGCTATGCCTGCTATGCTTAGAGTCGTGTCAGGTCTGGTTCATCTGGGTGATGGGCTAGAGTGAAATGTTAATGTCGGTAATGAGAGTGGTGTGGTGAACACGATTTGGTAAAGGTATCGATGAGAGGCCATGTAGGAGTACATGGTGGGTTGTTTCATTGAAGCCAACCTTAAGCACTGAGATCTGTATGTGTGATTTAAAAATCAGCTACTACCATACATTGGGCCCTGAAATATGACCCCGCTCGACTTCTTATTCACCCTAGCTCTCTGTCCAGGAGTTGCAAGTAGTTTCTGGTGTTTGTAGCCTACTGGAGGCCGTGGACAGCGCTGACCGTAGGGGTGGGCTGTGATGCGGTAGGTACGTGGCACGGTGTACCGAATACCCGTTAGGTATCTCGGGAACCCTGTTCACATCGTTCGGGGCCGTATGGGAAACCTCGGCCGGACTCCCTGCGGATGGAACCTGAATAGGCGATAAACCTGGACTAGAGGCTTAAGTGTTTAGGTAGGTCGTGGTCTACACCCACGTCGGCTTTCGCTTGAAGTCTGCCGAGCACATGTCGTGTGCAGACGCTAAGTGGTGGAAACATGTATGAAGAAGTACACCCCTGCAGGGTTAACATGATCTATTCGAATAGCCGCGTCCGCGGTAAAGGACTACTTGGTTGCCTATACAGTTCATAGACAAGTAAATGGAAACTACTAAAAGCCTCAAGATAAGTGTGAGTGCCGAGGATGGCTCTTCCGTAGGAAGACGGAGGTGGATCCTCGGTAGTGTATTGAAGTGGTGAATAGTGGACTCGTGTGCGCAAAACTATTTCAAACTGGAGTATCGTAGGATAGTCTAGCCAAGAGTCAAAGCTAGCTTGCTGCAATAACTCCACCAACCCTTCTTGATACTATGCATGTATGTAGGATCCGATGTAAGTCTTGCTGAGTACCTTTGTACTCATGTTGCTATAATCTACATTTTTACAGAAGACGCTGCAACCCCTTCTGATGGGTTCTATGTAGACGTTGACATCAACGAGTAGGCTAAAAGACCCAGGTGGTGACCCTGAGCTTGTGAAGGACCACATAGGATAGCCAGGCTTTCCAAGCCTCTTTTATTTTACTAGTTGTCTGTACTCAGACAAGTTACTTCCGCTGTTGGCTTGTATGATTGTATGACTTGTATGTTGGGTCGTGAGACCCGTATCTTTGTGTGTATGTTATGTATGGCTCACTGAGCCTTAAATAAAGTACTTGTGTCGTAGAGTCATGTTGTGATGCTTCGTTGTATTTGCACATATCGAGCATATTGTGTGTATGATTGAAATGCTTGGTATGTGTGGGATCTGACTATCTAGTTGTTTATCTTTAGTAGCCTCTCTTACCGGGAAATGTCTCCTAGTGTTACCACTGAGCCATGGTAGCTTGCTACTGCTCTGGAACACTTAGGCTGGCCGGCATGTGTCCTTCTTCGTTCCTGTGTCTGTCCCTTTGGGGAAATGTCACGCTTTGAGTACCGGAGTCCTGTTAGCCCGCTACAGCCCGGTTTACCGGAGTCCTGCTAGCCCAGTGCTACAGCCCGGACCCACTTGCTGATGACCGACACGTTCGAAGCTGGGTCATGGATGCCTGTCCCTGTAAGTCTGTGCCACTTTGGGTTTACGACTAGTCATGTCAGCCCGGGCTCTTTATCATATGGATGCTAGCGACACTATCATATACGTGAGCCAAAAGGCGCAAACGGTCCCGGGCAAAGGTAAGGCGACACCCGTGGGAACACCGTGCGTGAGGCCGCAAAGTGATATGAAGTGTTACCGGCTAGATCGATGTGACATCGAGTCGGGGTCCTGCTTGGTATGTGTGGGATCTGACTATCTAGTTGTTTATCTTTAGTAGCCTCTCTTACCGGGAAATGTCTCCTAGTGTTACCGCTGAGCCATGGTAGCTTGCTACTGCTCTGGAACACTTAGGCTGGCCGGCATGTGTCCTTCTTCGTTCCTGTGTCTGTCCCTTCGGGGAAATGTCACGCTTTGAGTACCGGAGTCCTGTTAGCCCGCTACAGCCCGGTTTACCGGAGTCCTGCTAGCCCAGTGCTACAGCCCGGACCCACTTGCTGATGACCGACACGTTCGAAGCTGGGTCATGGATGCCTGTCCCTGTAAGTCTGTGCCACTTTGGGTTTACGACTAGTCATGTCAGCCCGGGCTCTTTATCATATGGATGCTAGCGACACTATCATATACGTGAGCCAAAAGGCGCAAACGGTCCCGGGAAAAGGTAAGACGACACCCGTGGGGATACCGTGCGTGAGGCCGCAAAGTGATATGAGGTGTTACCAGCTAGATCGATGTGGCATCGAGTCGGGGTCCTGACAGTATAAATGCACTAAAATGATTTAAATGGTACCAAAACATTATTTAAATGCCTTTGGTAATTTATAAAATACTAAAGTATTTTATTTTTGGGTTAAAACCTTTTGAGGGAGAGGGTTATTTTGAAACATTATTTTAGGACCTATTGTCATATTTTACTAACTAAAAATAATGTGGAACTAAAATTAAAATAGGAAAAAAATAGAAAACAATAGGAAAATGAAATAAAATATAAAAACAAAAGAAGACCCTTGGCCAACTGGGCCCACAGGCCGAGCTGACCACCCATGTTGCCCAACAGGCCAGCCGGCCCAACAGCGGCCTACTAACCCACCCCACTCCCCATAACTCCCCACTCCTTCCCGAAAACCTAACCAACCACCCTGCACTCCCCACTCGCTCTCCCCCCACTCCCCTGATCCAGATCGGGATCAGGGCGACCGCGCCCTCGACACTTGGCTCCGCCCCCGCCTCTCGACGCTGTCGCCGACGCCGTCACCCCATCGCCCGGCGCCGCCTCGCCGGCCCATGCCCTCATTCTCGCGCCCCCATCCCCTCTCCCTCAACGGTGCCCCTTGCCACGCCGACCGTGACTGCGCCATCACCGCCGCCTGCCTGGACCTCGCAGGAGCCGCCTCACCAGACCTCTCCGCCGGACTACTTCCTCTCCGTCCCCGTCGTCTCCATCTCCTCCCCGCGCCCCGCTACCTAGTCCCTACGGCCCCGTGGTGAGGAGCCCCGACCACCTTCCCTCGCTCTGACCCCGCACAGCCGCACCCGGTCGTGCCTCCGCTCACACGCAGCTTGCCCCTCCCCTGCACAACGCTCGGGGCTGCACCGAGCGCCCCCTGCACGTGCATGTGCGCGCCCATCCCACGCCCGTGGTCGCGCCCTGGCCATCGTGGTCGTTCGCCTCGCGCCGCGTCCCCCCCTTTCCCCCGTCGGCCCCGCGCCCGAGCTCCGGATGGGCCCGCGTCCACTGCGCTCGTCGCTGTGAGCCCCGCCTCCCCTGGCCCTGACCGCCAGTGCCAGCGTGCGCCGTGCGCGCCCAGCGCCCCTCGGGCTCGCACCCGTTCGGGCCCGTTGCTCGCCCGTAACCGCTAAGGCCCCCCTGGCCCAATGACAAACGGGACCCTCAAAACGGTGTTATAAAAAAGGAATTTAAAAAAAAAAAATTAATTAAAGAATTAATTAACTTAAATAATTTTGTATTAGTTTAACCTAATCATCTTAGTTAACTAATTAAGCCTAACTAATTAACCTAAACCCTAATTAACCTAAACAGTGTATGACAAGTGGGTCCCACTGGACGCACACGTCAGTTTGACCCAGTCAACACCTCTGTTAACTGATGACGTCATGATGGTGTCAGCATGCACTGTTCTGGATAATGTTGGATTTAAATAAATAATTAAAATCAGAAAATGATTAAAACTTTAGAAAATCATATAAAATAATCCGTAACTTGGATGAAAATACTTTCTACATGAAAGTTGCTCAGAACGACAAGACGAATCTGGATATGCAGCCCATTCGTCCGCCACACATCCCTAAAATATCGAACATGCAACTTTCCCCCTCCGGATCACATGTCCGAAAACGCGAAACACCGGGGATACTTTCTCGGATGTTTTCCCCTTTCGCCGGTATCACCTACTACCGCGTTAGGGCACACCTAACCCCGCTCATTGTCATGTCATGCATCGTCATGCTTATGTTTGGATTGTATTTACTGTTTCTTCCCCCTCTTCTCTCCGGTAGACTACGAGACCGACGTTGCCGCTGCCCAGTTCGACTACGGAGTTGACGACCCCTCCTTGCCAGAGCTACCAGGCAAGCCCCCCCCCCTTGATCACCAGATATCGCCTATTCTTCTCTATACTGCTTGCATTAGAGTAGTGTAGCATGTTACTATTTGGTTACTCCTATTTTGTTGCATAGCCTATCATTGTTGCTACAGTCGTTTATACCTTACCCGCAATCCTAATTGATTAGTATAGGATGCTAGTTTATCATCATTGGCCCTACATTCTTGTCAGTCTGCCTTGCTATACTATTGGGCCGTGATCACTCGGGAGGTGATCATGGGTATATACTATACATATCTACATATTATACAGATGGTGACTAAAGTCGGGTCGGCTCGTTGAGTGCCCGCAAGTGATTCATGGATTGGGGGCTGAAAGTACCTTTGTCCCGACGACCCTCTGTGTGGATCTTTGTGGTGAAGCGACAAGGCAGGTTGAGACCACCTAAGCGAGAGGTGGGCCTGGCCCTAGTCGGCGTTCGCAGTTGCTTCATAATAACACGCTTAACGAGATCTTTGTATTTGATCTGAGTCTGGCCACCAGCCTATACGCACTAACCAACTACGCGGGAAAGATATGGGCACTCGACATCGTGGTATCAGCCGAAGCCTTCATGACGTCAGCGACTGAGCGACGCGTGCCGGGTTGGACTTCGTAACGCAAATTCCTTTGTAATGGAGGTTGCTAGGTCTGCTCACCAGCCGCGTACGCAACATGCAGGTGTGCAATGGGCGATGGGCCCAGTCCCCTGCGTGCATAGGATTTAGACCGGCGTGCTGACCTCTCTGTTGTGCCAAGGTGGGGCTGCGATGTGTTGATCTTCCGAGGCCAGGCATGACCCAGGAAAGTGTGTGTGGCCAAAGGGGATCGAGCGTGTTGGGTTATGTGGTGCACCCCTGCAGGGAAGTTTATCTGTTCGAATAGTCGTGTCCCTCGGTAAAAGGACGACCCGGAGTTGTACCTTGACCTTATGACAACTAGAATCGGATACTTAATAAAACACAACCAGACAAGTTCCACAGACAACCCGGTGATCGCTTTTCCACAGGGCAACAAGGGAGGATCGCCGGGTAGGATTATGCTATGTGATGCTACTTGGAGGAATTCGATCTACTCTCTTCAACATGCTGCAAGACGGAGGCTGCCAAAAGCGTAGTCTTCGATAGGACTAGCTATCCCCCTCTTATTCTGGCATTCTGCAGTTCACTACACCCATATTGCCTCCTTACACATATACACATGCATATGTAGTGTAGATCCTTGCTTGCGAGTACTTTGGATGAGTACTCACGGTTGCTTTGCTCCCTCTTTTCCCCCTTTTCCCACTTCTTCCGGGAAGTCGCAACCAGATGTTGGAGCCCAGGAGCCAGACGCCACCGTCGATGACGACTCCTACTACACTAGAGGTGCCTACTACTACGTGCAGGCCGCTGAGGACGACCAGGAGTAATTAGGAGGATCCCAGGCAGGAGGCCTGCGCCTCTTTCGATCTGTATCCCAGTTTGTGCTAGCCGTCTTATGGCAACTTGTTTACTTATGTCTGTACTCAGATATTGTTGCTTCCGCTGACTCGTCTATGATCGAGCACTTGTATTCGAGCCCTCGAGGCCCCTGGCTTGTATTATGATGCTTGTATGACTTATTTATGTTTTAGAGTTGTGTTGTGATATCTTCCCGTGAGTCCTTGATCTTGATCGTACACGTTTGCGTGCATGATTAGTGTACGATTGAATCGGGGGCGTCACATTCCCCCTCTGGTCCTTGGCCTTCATGGTGATGATGGCACCTCCCAGATCCTCCTCCATGGCCTCCGGTGATGATGGCCCCCTCCGGTAGGGTGCCAAAGAGGGCCTAGATTGATTTCTCATGGCTACAAAGGCTTGCCTTGGCGGAACTTCCGATCTAGGTTATTTCCCAAAGGTTTCTTTATTTATAGGAATTTTTGGCGTTGGTTTCACGTCAAGGGGGTCTCTGGGCTGTCCACAAGATAGGGGGCGCGCCCTAGGGGGGTGGGCACGCCCCCCACCCTCGTGGGCAGCCCGGGACTCTTCTGGCCCAACTCCGATGCTCCCTGGTCTTCTTTTGGTCTATAGAAAATCCTCAAAAATTGGCACGTCAATTGGACTCTGTTTGGTATTCCTTTTCTGTAAAACTCAGAAACAAGGAGAAAACAGAAACTGGCACTGGGCTCTAGGTTAATAGGTTAGTCCCAAAAATCATATAAAATGGCATATAAATGCATATAAAACATCATAGATGGATAATATAATAGCATGAATACTTCATAAATTATAGATACGTTGGAGACGTATCAGTGGGAAGCGGAATTCTCTATCATCAGCTTCCAATCCAAACCGGATATAGTTCGGCTGAGAGTCCCTTGATAAGGAGAGGGCTTTTAATGAGTTTAGCACATCGCCTAAAGGTGAGTGCCGCAAGATGTCTGTGGAGCTGAATTCAAGGATCGGCGCCTGATCAGGTTCGATGGGCGCAGATGCACATGGTTTAGAACCTATGGTCGGAGACGAATCCGAGGTTCCGGTGACACAGGCCCCGCTCGAGGTTGGATCTGTGTGTGGCTCTAAGTCCGCTGAGTTTGCGTATTCTGCGGCGGGGTTGAGCTTCCCGTCCTCGGACAATGCAATCTGCTCTGGATCCAGGGCCAGAGCAGTTACAGGTGCTATCTCCTAGGCACGGTCCGATGACAGATTTAGGTCATGTTCATTGTGGTGGCAGGGAGCGGCTGCCATGGGCTCGAATCCGTTGAAGATCAAGTCTCCGCGGATATCGACAACGTAATTCAAGCTTCCAAACCTAACCTGATGGCCAGGGGCGTAGCTGTCGATCTGCTCTAGATGGCCAAGCGAGTTGGCCCGCAGTGCGAAGCCACCGAATACGAAGATCTGCCCGGGGAGGAAAACCTCCCCCTGGAATGCATTGTTGTCAATGATTGACAGAGCCATCAAACCTTTTGGTGACGACACAACGGAACTCTCAGTGAAAGCACCAATGTCGGTGTCAAAACTGGTGGATCTCGGGTAGGGGGTCCCAAACTATGCGTCTAAGGTTGATGGTAACATGAGGCGGGGGACACGATGTTTTCCCAGGTTTGGGCCCTCTCTATGGAGGTAATACCCTACTTCCTGCTTGATTAATCTTGATGAATATGAGTATTACAAGACTTGATCTACCATGAGATTGTAATGGCTAAAACCCTAGAAGTATAGCAGGTATGATTATGATTGCCTCTACGGACTAAGCCCTCCGGTTTATATAGACACCGGAGGGGACTAGGGTTGTACAAAGTCGGTTACAGAGAAAGGAATCTTCATATCCGGGCGCCAAGCTTGCCTTCCATGCCAAGGAGAGTCCCATCCAGACACGGGAAGAGTCTTCTGTCTTGTATCTTCACGGCCCAACAGTCCATCCCATGATACATAGTCCGGCCGTCCAAAGACCCCATAATCCAGGACTCCCTCAACCGCCACCAAAGACAGTCAGCCATCCACCTCTGATGTTGTTGCTGCTGCACCTGTTCCACATACAATGGCAAGGGCTTTCAATCGTGAAGGACAACTGGTCAGTGTCAAATGATCTATTCTTACACCGCCAAAAGTGCATGGGCCTCAATATGAGTACCATGTCGAACATAGGCCTCAGACACAGAAGCCAATGCCAAGAATGCCAAGGCCTCCAAGTGCTACCGCAGCTAAGAGCTCTTTCAGTGTGCTAAACTTCAGGCAACACAACATTATTTGACAGAGCCAAGAAACCTTACAAGAAGCAGTGGATGTCTTCGGACATGTTCTGGAGCCATCTGCAACGATACTACATGTGGCCTGACCAACAATCTGTCAGTCTATGGTCATGCTTGGTTGTGCGAACAACTGTTCGACAGCCTTGTTTTGTTCAAGTTGCCGGCAAATGTCATCCCACTAAACATCAACTCCGACAGGGACCAGATTCTAAAATGGATGCCAAACTGCAATGCTCATTGAGTTTTGGGCGATTGGCAACTAACTGAGCTCAGCGAAGAGCTTGTGTGGTCACCCACCTTGGTGGAAAGGGCTACCAAGGTGGAGACCAACATGTTCAAGCGCACCCCCAAGGTGGAGGAGGCATACATCCAGAGGCGGCTCGAGGAGGGCAGGGCATTTCAGGCGGCCACAAAGGCAAAGGCCGTGAAGGCAGCAGAGGAGAGGGAGGAGTGTGAAGATGAAGGCTCTTCCCACGGTAGAAGCAAGGCGCAAGCCACGGAAGGGCTGCCGGGGATGATCCTGCCGGGGGCGAACCTGCCGGGTACGAGCCATCCGGGATCGAGGCTCTATATGCTGCGGCAACAGAGGCCTAGGAGGGAGAGGGGGTTGAGGAGGTGGAGCAGCCTGAGGAATAGTGGCTCACGGCAGGCCCTCAAGCCCCCGAGCCAGTCTTGGACCAGCGCCCTCACAAGCGGGTAGCCAACCAGGGAGCAGTTATTCCTGATCCTGCGCCTGCCACCAAGAAGGTGAAGGAGACTACCTCCAGGGGCAGCAAGCCAGATGCGGTGCACCGGCAGTCCTCTCACCTTACCAGGGCTAGAACCCCTCCTGCAAAGCAATCAGCAGCTGTGGGAGTAGACTCCAACTCCCATTTTGGCTCGAGCTCTCGCATAGCTCATCCTCATCGGAGCCCCTGCGCCTCAACAAGGCTCGGAGTTGCCCGGAAGCTCCATTCCCTCGCCCGAAAAGAAAAGCAGAGCACCCTCGCCACCCATGGAGTTCGAGCTAAGCTCCATGCTCATTGATGAAGAGTAAGAAAAAATATTCTCTTTCCCTTGTTGCAGTTCTTGCATGTTCTCTTGCTTGCTGACTGCTCTTTTGCTTGTTGCCTTTGACGGGGAGGAGGAGGAAGAAGGCAAGACCCTCATCAACCGGACAAAGCGGCTCAGGCGCGAGGAGCCCCCGAAGACTGTGGAAGGCACGGTCCCGACAGGGAGCAGCGTGGACGACCCAACACCGAGCCCCTAGCTCAGCCCCCGGCCTGAGAGTGAAGGGTTGGCCCTGATATGTCTCCAACGTATCTATAATTTTTTATTGTTCCATGCTATTATATTTTCTATTTTGGATGTTTTATATGCATTAATATGCTATTATATATTATTTTTGGGACTAACCTATTAACCTAGATCCCAGTGCCAGTTTTTGTTTTTTCCTTCTGTTTGAGCATCGCAGACAAGGAATACCAAACGGAATAAAACCTTCGCGATGAGTTTTCTTGGACCATATGACACCCATGAGACTTGGAGATCAAGTCGGAAGAGCCACGAGGCAGTCACAAGGGGGAGGGCGCGCCCCTGCCTTGTGGGCCCCCCGTGACTCCATCAACCTACTTCTTTGTCCTATATATTCACGTATAACCCCAAACCACCAGAAGCATCCACGGAAACACTTTTGCACCACCGCAACCTTCTGTTCCCGTGAGATCCCATCTAGAGGCCTTTTCCGCCATCCTGCCGGAGGGGGATTCGATCACGGAGGGCCTCTAAATCAACTCTCTTGCCCTTCCGATGAAGCGTGAGTAGTTTTCCTCAGACCTACGAGTCCATAGCTAGTAGATAGATGGCTTCTTCTCTCTCTTTGATTCTCAATACCATGTTCTCCTCGATGTTCTTGGAGATCTATACGATGTAATGTTCTTTTGCGGTGTGTTTGTCGTGATCCGATGAATTGTGGATTTATGACCAGCTTATCTAGGAATATTATTTGAATCTTCTCTGAATTCTTATATGCATGATTTGATATCTTTGTAATTCTCTTCAAACTATCGGTTTAGTTTGGCCAACTAGATTGGTTTTTCTTCCAATGGGAGAAGGCTTAGCTTTGGGTTCAATCTTGCAGTGTCCTTTCCCAGTGACAGTAGGGGCAACAAGGCACGTATTGTATTGTGGCCATCGAGGATAAAAAGTTGGGGTTTACATCATATTGCTTGAGTTTATTGCTCTACATCATGTCATCTTACTTAATGCATTACTCTGTTATTCATGAACTTAATACTCTAGATGCCGCCAGGAGACGATCAATGTGTGGAGTAATAGTAGTAGATGCAGGCAGGAGTCGGTCTACTTGACATGGATGTGATGCCTATATTTCCTAACCATTACCTTAGATATCGTCGTAACTTTGCACTTTTCTATCAATTGCTCAACTGTAATTTTTTCACCCACCGTATTATTTGCTATCTTGAGAGAAGCCACTAATGAAACCTATGACCCCGGGTCTACTTTCCATCATATAAGTTTCCGATCTACTATTTTCCATCATATAAGTTTCTGATCTACTATTTTCCATCATATTAGTTTCCGATATACTATTTTTGCAATCTTTTACTTTCTGATCTGTAAACCAAAAATACCAAAAATATTTACATTATCTTTTGTTTAGTCTCATCTATCTCTATTAGATCTTACTTTTGCAAGTGACCGTGAAGGGATTGACAATCCCTTTATCATGTTGGCTGCAAGTTGTTTGATTGTTTGTGTAGATATTGGTGGCTTGTGCGTTGTCTCCTACTGGATTGATACCTTGGTTCTCTAACTGAGGGAAATACTTATCTAAACTTTGCTACATCACCCTTTCCTCTTCAAGAGAAAAACCAACGCAAGCTCAAGAAGTAGCAGGAAGAATTTCTGGCGCCGTTGCCGGGGAGATCTACGCCAAGTCAAGACATACCAAGTACCCAGCATAAAACTCTCATATCTTGCGTTACATTATTCACCGTTTTCCTCTTGATTTTCTCTCCCCCACTACTAATATGATTTTCGAAAAGATTCTCCCTGTCTTTGCCTGTTTCTTTGCGCTTCTTCCATTTGTCTTCTTCGTTTGCCTTCTGTTAGCTTGTGCATTAGATCGTTTGTCTTGCTTTCATGGCTAGTCCTCCATCATTGTTAGCACTCCCGATAATGAATTCATCAACTTTAAACAAAGGGAGGAAGAAAATTTAAAAGATGCATGGTATAGAATTTGCAATGCTCAGAATAGAACTACTCGAAAGAAATCTACTATCGTTCTTCTTCGCAATTTTTATGTGGGCATTACTATCTAGAATAGATATGTTCTAGATACCATTACTGAGGGAATTTCTTGGGGAGCCATACTTTTGATTCTTACAATGCTATGATAGATTTGTTAGGCCCACCACCTCTTTTGATAAATGGAACTATTTTAACCTTGGAACATGTGATGCAAAGGCTTGATATTATTGAGAATAAAATTGCTACTATAGAGTTGATTGAAAATTTGGATAAAAAGATTCACAATCAGATTACTCAATATAGATATAAGGTAGGAGTTACTTTAAAAAATCTTAGAGAAAATGAACCCATAGTTAATGAGAAGATAGATCAAGATTCCACTAGAATTGGCAAACTAGAAGATATTATTACCAACTAGGGTTCCGCATTTTCCTCCGTTAAAACTACTCAAAATCTTCCTCCTACCAAGATTTCCAAGTTTACTCACGTTCCTAAGTATAAAGGTGAATCTTCTACTAAAGAAAATGAAGATCGCAAAACAATTAGAGCTCAACCCAATTTTTTTTTATTAAGGAGCCAATTGCCATGGGTGAATTTCTTGATTTCTCACATAGGAGTATGATTATTTATAAAACTAAAGAATCTCCTAAGGATTATAAGTGTGAAATTGTGGAATTGCATACCAAAGATGACAATACCGAGATCTATTCGTGTTTTTATGCCTAGCTAAGGGCGTTAAACAATAGTGTTTGTTGGGAGGCAACCCAATTTTATTTTTGTTCTTTGCTTTTTGCTCCTATTTTGCTTTGATTAAATCATCTAGCCTCTGGTTAGATGTAGTTTTGTGTTTTAGTTAGTGTTTTAGCCAAGTAAGACCTTTGGGATGGCTTACGTTGATAGTTGTTTTGATCTTATTGAAAAATAGAAACTTTTGCGCCTAGGAAAATAATTTTCATAATTCACAGAAGCGTGATTTAGATATGATTCTTTTTTAAGAAGATTGGAATAAAAATGGCCTAGATTGTCCTAATTTTTCAGAATTTTTGCAGTTATAGAAGTATTCGAAGTTTCCAGATTGCTACAGACTATTCTGTTTTTGACAGATTCTGTTTTTATGTGTTGTTTGCTTATTTTGATGAATCTATGGGTAGTACCCGGGGGTATGGACCATGAAAAGTTGGAATATAGTACAATGGTACCAAAAGTGGTGGTTTATTTTCTTATACTAACGGAGCTTATGTGATTTTCTGTTGAGTTTTGTGTTGTGAAGTTTTCAAGTTTTGGGTAAGGATTTGTTGGACTATGGAATAAGGACAGGCAAGAGACTAAGCTTGGGGGTGCCCGAACCACCCCAAGGTAATATTCAAGGACAACCAAGAGCCTAAGCTTGGGGATGCCCCGGAAGGCATCCCCTCTTTCATCTTCCTCTATCGGTAAATTTACTTGTGGCTATATTTTTATTCACCACATGATATGTGTTTTGCTTGGAGCATATTGTATGATTTGAGTCTTTGATTTTTAGTTTGCCACAATCATCCTTGATGTACACACCTTTTGAGAGGGCACACATGAATCGTGATTTATTAGAATACTCTATGTGCTTCACTTATGTATTTTGAGCTAGGCAATATTGCTCTAGTGTTCACTTATATATTTTTAGACCATGGCGGTGGTTTTATTTTATACAAATTGTTGAACTATCATGCTTCACTTATATTATTTTGAGAGTCTTTTTAATCAGCATGGTAATTTGCTTTGGTTATACATTTAGTCCTAATATAATAGACATCCAAGAGGGATATTATTGTTTTGAGATACAAAGATGGTGATATTAGAGACATGCTAGTAAGTAATTGTGGATTGTAGAAATACACCTGTTGAAGTTTGTGATTCCCTAGCATTCACGTATGGTGAACCGTTATGTGATGAAGTAAGAGCATGATTTATTTATTGACTGTCTTCCTTATGAGTGGCGGTCGGGGATGAGCGGTGGTCTTTTCCTACCAATCTATCCCCCTAGGAGCATGTGTGTAGTACTTTGTTTCAATGACTAATAGATTTTTGCAATAAGTATGTGAGTTGTTTATGACTAATGTTGAGTCCATGGATTATACACACTCTCACCCTCCCACCTTTGCTAGCCTCTATAGTACCGCGCAACTTTCGCCGGTACCATACACCCACCATATACCTTCCTCAAAACAGCCACCATACCTACCAATTATGGCATTTCCATAGCCATTCCGAGATATATTGCCATGCAACTTTCCACCATTCCATTTATTATGACACGCTTCATCATTATCATATTGATTTGCATGATCATGTAGTTGACATCATATTTGTGGCAAAGCCACCATTTATAATTATTTCATACATGTCACTCTTGATTCATTGCACATCTTGGTACACCGTCGGATGCATTCATATAGAGTCATATTTTGTTCTAAGCATCGAGTTGTAATTCTTGAGTTGTAACTAAATAAAAGTGTGATGATCTTCATTATTATAGCATTTGTCCCATGTGAGGAAAGGATGATGGAGACTATGATTTCCCCTCAAGTCGATATGAGGCTCCGGACGAAAAAAAAGAGGCCAAAAAAGAGAAGGCCCAAATAAATGAGAGAAAAGAGAGAAGAGGCAATGTTACTATCCTTTTACCACACTTGTACTTCAAAGTAGCACCATGATCTTCATGATAGAGAGTCTCCTATGTTTTCACTTTCATATACTAGTGGGAATTTTTCATTATAGAACTTGGCTTGTATATTCCAATGATGGGCTTCCTCAAATTGCCCTAGGTCTTCGTGAGCAAGCGAGTTGGATGCATACCCACTTAGTTTCTTTTTGAGCTTTCATAAACTTATAGCTCTAGCGCATCCATTGCATTTATATTTATTGATGGGCATCTCCATAGCCCGTTGATACGCCTAGTTGATGTGAAACTATCTCCTTCTTTTTGTCTTCTCCACAACCACCATATTCTATTCCACCTATAGTGCTATATCCATGGCTCACGCTCATGTATTGCATGAAAGTTGAAAAAGTTTGAGAACACCAAAAGTATGAAACAATTGCTTGGATTGTCATCGGGGTTGTGCATGATTTGAATATTTTGTGTGATGAAGATGGAGCATAGCCAGACTATATGATTTTGTAGGGATAGCTTTCTTTGGTCATGTTATTTTGAGAAGACATAATTTCCTTGTTAGTATGCTTGAAGTATTATCGTTTCTATTTCAATATTAAACTTTTGTTTTGAATCTTATGGATCTGAACATTCATGCCACAATAAATAAAAAAAATATAGGGATAAATATGCTAGGTAGCATTCCACATCGAAAATTATGTATTTATCATTTACCTACTCGAGGATGAGCAGGAATTAAGCTTGGGGATGCTTGAAACGTCTCCAACATATCTATAATTTTTTATTGTTCGATGCTACTATATGATCTATTTTGGATGTTTTATATGCATTAATATGCTATTTTATATTATTTCGGGGACTAACCAATTAACCTAGAGCCCAGTGCCAGTTTCTGTTTTTTCCCTTGTTTTTGAGCTTCGTAGAGAAGGAATACCAGGAGTCCAAACGGAATAAAACCTTCGTGATAATCTTTCTTGGACGAGAAGACACCCAGGAGACATGGAGATCAAGTCGGAAGAGCCACGAGGCGGCCACAAGGGGGGAGGGCGCACCCAGGGGGTAGGGCGCGCCCCCTGCCTTGTGGGCCCCCTTGACTGCACCGACGTACTTCTTTGTCCTATATATTCACATATATCCCCAAACCACCAGAAGCTTCCACAAAAACACTTTTCCACTGCCGCAACCTTCTACATCAAATCTAGGGGCCTTTTCCACCATCCTGCTGGAGGGGGATTCGATCATGGAGGGTTTCTACATCAACTCTATTGCCCTTCCGATGAAGCATGAGTAGTTTTCCTCAGACTAATGGGTCCATAGCTAGTAGCTAGATGGCTTGTTCTCTCTCTTTGATTCTCAATACCATGTTCTCCTTGATTTTCTCTGATATCTATCCGACGTAATCTTCTTTTGCGGTGTGTTTGTCGAGATCCGATGAATTGTGGATTTATGATCAGCTTATCTATGAATATTGTATGAATCTTCTCTGAATTCTTATATGCATGATTTGATATCTTTGTAATTCTCTTCAAACTATCGGTTTAGTTTGGCCAATTAGATTGGTTTTTCTTGCAATGGGAGAAATGCTTAGCTTTGGGTTCAATCTTGCAGTGTTCTTTCCCAGTGACAGTAGGGGCAGCAAGGCACGTATTGTATTGTTGTCATCCAGGATAAAAAGATGGGGTTTACATCATATTGCATGAGTTTATTCCTCTACATCATGTCATCTTACTTAATGCATTACTCTGTTCTTCATGAACTTAATACTCTAGATGCCGGCAGGAGCCGATCGATGTGTGGAGTAATA
The DNA here is from genome assembly GCF_018294505.1 of Triticum aestivum. Classification (NCBI taxonomy): domain Eukaryota; kingdom Viridiplantae; phylum Streptophyta; class Magnoliopsida; order Poales; family Poaceae; genus Triticum; species Triticum aestivum. The sequence goes on along the minus strand of NC_057804.1, from coordinate 261,300,463 downwards.
GTAGTAGATGCAGGCAGGAGTCGGTCTACTTGACACGGACGTGATGCCTATATTTCATAATCATTGCCTTAGATATCGTCGTAACTTTGCGGTTTTTCTATCAATTGCTCGACTATAATTTGTTCACCCACTGTATTATTTGCTATCTCGAGAGAAGCCACTAGTGAAACCTATGGCCCCCGGGTCTATTTTCCGTCATATAAGTTTTCGATCTACTATGTTCCATCATATAAGTTTCCGATCTACTATTTTCCATGATATTAGTTTCTGATCTACTATTTTTGCAATATTTTACTTTCCGATCTATAAACAAAAAATACCAAAAATATTTACTTTATATTTTGTTTAGTTCCATCTATCTCTGTTAGATCTCACTTTTGCAAGTGGTCGTGAAGGGATTGACAACCCCTTTATCGCGTTGGGTGCAAGTTGTTTGATTGTTTGTGCAGGTATTGTTGGCTTGTGCACTGTCTCCTATTGGATTGATACCTTGGTTCTCTAACTGAGGGGAATACTTATATGTACTTTGCTGCATCACCCTTTCCTCTTGAAGGGAAAAACCAACACAAGCTTAAGAAGTAGCAAGCCCCTTCCGCTGGCCAAGTCGAGGGATCCCTGACCAGGGTTTCCACGGAAGGGTCCGCTCTAGGCAACATCATGGTTACCGAGGGAGCGGATGGCGATCTTGGCCTGGCAACTAATGTTGCTGGGGAAACTGAAGCTCCTCCACGGCAGGCATCTCCGGGTAACATGTTTACTCTTTTTGCGTTTTGCTGCTCTTACCGTCTTGGTCCGTGCTCCCGACTTGCTAATAATTACGCACCCTTATTGTTGATTGTTGTCTCTGCCTGCATTCTCCCTAACCGAATAGGATGAACTGCTGGAAGAGGTGGCCAACATAGGGAAGGATGCTATAGAGGAGGCCGCCAAAATTGTTGTCGTGGAAGGGCTGGAACAGTCCGTCGGGGGTAGCTCCCGAAGGAATCATAGAAAACCCCCAGCAGCATGTCAGGGTCGGGGGCAGTGGTTGAGGAGAATCCCCCTCCAAACCATGGACCCCCCTTCCCTCATTTTGCACCTCGATGGAGGCCCCGCCGCCAGCTTCGGGTCAACTGGCACTGGTGCTTGCGCAGCCTGGGCTTGGAGCCCCTTGTGCATCAGCAGCGACGAGCGTGGAACTTGACGGGGAGCTCCTGCGCATCCTAGTGTCACTCTACCAGGGAGTTGAAGAGGCCGATGTCCACGCCACCGTCGCCATGGACTTATCTTTCCTGGAGTCCATGGCGGCAGGTATCAAAGAGATGCAGGGTCGGCATAAGCAGAAATGGCAGGTGCTCAAGGAGCAGCGTGAGTCTTCCAACAAGGTGGACCAGAAACTGAGGGACAAAGGTGTCGAGTTGTGCGAGTGGCACGACAAGCAGTTCCAAGTCCTCTTGAGGCAGCAGGAGACAATCTCAATGGCGAGGGAGGATGTTATTGCTCGGGAGGCTCGCCCAGCAGAGCGCAAGGCACTTCTGGACACCACGGAGGAAAACATCTCCCTTCGGGAGGAGAAGCTCGAAGCCACTCTCCATGCCAAGGACAATAGTTTGGAGGTCCTTGTTCAGCAGCGCACCAAAGAGCAGGAGGTCATGCACAAGGCCGCCCTGGATGCTCTCACTGCCGACTTCGCCACCCAACTGAAGAAACTTGCAGATGACCTTGCCGCTGCATCTACTGCCAAGGTTGACCTCGACTAGCAGGTGGCCAGGCTAATACAAGAGCTTGCCGGGAGTACCAAATAATTCGTGACCCTTAAGGAAGAGGCGCGGAAAGTAGAGATCCTTCTCAGAGAGGTGCAATAGCAGCTCTCCTCCAAGAGCCAAGACCTCGCGACTGTCAACGACACCATAGAAGAGATGAAGGCCAGGGTCGGCACCTTGGAAGGCTCAGTCGAATCCACTAGGGCTCACGAGAAATAGATGACGAAGGATTTGGACATCGTAATGCGCCTTCGAAAGGATACAGAAGACAAGCTGGCGAACCACTCCAGGTAGGTTGACCTTTGGATCAAGAGCTTGATCGACATCGCCGAGTGTCTTACTGCCCAAACTGCAGCAATGGGCTTGGAAGGGCCAGTCTACTCGGGCATCAAGCATGAGGTCCCCAGCATCAAGCTAGGGGCCTTCTTCAATAAGCTGACTGGAAAGCTAAAGGCGCATGCAGAGGGAAAGGCCGGTCACTTCGCGGCTAAATCTCGAAAGCTTCCCGAAATGCTTTCTTCATGGTTCTGAGCAACATCGCCTACCGCTATCCGGATCTCGACCATGTCGACGGGTTCAGGAAGCCGCCAGAGGGTGTAGACGTCTTTGCTACCGAGGAGAAGGTTGCCCCTTACACCGACAAGGTCCTTGCCATCCCTACTACTCCACGAGGTTGCCAAGCCCGGCCTTGAATTACCTTTGCCACTGCACTGTCCTATAACAAAACATGATGCATGTCCTGTGTTTAGACATCGTACTTCTTATGCTCGTGTGGAACTCATGCTTTTACTTCATCTTAGTTGCATGTTTGTCCCTTTTGAGTTCACCCATTGGTGTTCGTACGATTAGTCTCTTTGCGTATTTTGGTTGCCTGTCGGTATCATATTGCCGCAATTGTCATAAGGGTCGGGCCCATAACAGTTACATTGGCGAGGATACGTCCGACAGGTTTTTCCTTGGTAGTTTTGTCGTTGCGACCCATTCTGCGAGCAGGCTCGGAACAAAGCAAGGGCGCAGACGAAAACTAATAAGGTACCGTTCACATGAAAGATTTCCTCATACAAACACCTTGGTATCAAAGGGATAAACGAATGCAAACTCTAAGTTGATAACAGAGCAAGGACTTAGCTCTTATCTTTGATTTATTCCACTCCTTTCAGACGCGACTACTTGTCGCGTTTGCATACTTCAGGAAAGATGGCGCCACACGTGTTTCTCTCCGGGGTCCTGGCGGGGGCTGGTAAAAATCATATGTATCTTGCGGGGCGGCAGGATGCGATGCAAGTGACGACCACTTTCTCTCTCCTCCTCTTCACACTCTTTAAAAAACCTGGTGGCGGCTGGCATAAAAGTCACGCCAACATGGGCGGCCCTGCCAGAGCGTATTTACCGGGTCATCGATCAAGGGATTCGCACCAGCGCTCCACTCAAGACCTCCCTAAGAAAGGTAAATGCTGAACCAAGTATCATGCGGTGCTCATCCATGTGGATGATGCTAAAACCCAGAGTAGCTCGATTATCGATAAAGTGAGAGTGGTGGAGAGATAAACCTTGTAACCATATATTTTGTTCCTTTTTCCTGGATGGGGCGTGCATGGCAACCATGCTACCTAGACCATTTGGGGTTGTCATGCCGCCATCGTTTCTAGTTCCCTCCGCCGCTGCAGCCGCGGTGGAGGGAGGCGATGGAGATTGGACATGGGAGACAGGGAAGCGATACCGCTCCCCCTCTCCATCCCACCATTCCCCGAATCTTTCTTGGGCGTCATGGATGATGAAGCCATTGATGAAGAAAAGATGATGAAGCTGATGCGCTGCATACACTCTCGGGTTTGCGCAAGCGCAACCCCCTACCTGGCGCACCAAAGATGTCGTGGGAAACCACAGCCACCTATGGGACCATGGGCCCCTTGTGGTTCAGCAGGGGGGAAGAGCACAAAGAGCGGAGGGTGCAGGGGCAGCACGACAGCAATCACAAGGGAAATTTTACCCAGGTTCTGGCTGTCGCGAGGTGTAAAACCCTACTCCTGCTTTTGTGGATTGATGAGAGGACCATGGTGGAGATGCAATGCTCTTGCCCGGCAGGGTTGCCTCGGGGCGAGAGCAGCTACGCGCATATGTGTGTACAAGGGTCCGAATCATTTCTAAGGTTGCCATGGCCCTCCTTTTATAGACCAAGGGGTCACCAAAATGGCAAATCAGTCATTGCATACTGATTAGATAGCAAACAGTGTTATCATACCTAACTCTGCAGACATGACATAGCGCATTAAATGCGCCACTTCATTTCACATCATAGCGCAGCCCGACAAGCCTAGCCTACCTACGTGACACGTCTCTGGACAGGTGTGATTTGGAGGTGATTTTCTTCGAAAGAGGCTGCCATGTGTCAAATGAGAGCCACTTAGTCACTTGGGGAATCAACACCGCACTGGTCGATGAATTGCGTTGCTGTGAGGTGGGGCGGTGGAGCCTTGGCGGGGTAGTCCACCCTCAGCGTCCCCGGTAAGCTTGCCGGTGCAGTCTTGAGACTTGTCTTTGGGGCAACCTCGACCTCACCAGGCTCGCCTGCACAGCAAGGGAGGTTTTTCCTAGTGGTATCTTGCTCCTTCAGCTTGTCTTGGTCTTCTTTATCCACTCTTAGATTTCTCAAAGAGCTATATCTTTTGCTTGGTCTCTTCCTGGATGTTGCTAGTTGCCGGGCCGGTGGTTTGCTGTCCATGCACAAGTCAGGGGAAAACATACACCCTGTTTGTGTACCCTGACAAACAATATTTGCTAGACCATGAAAATGATATGTTTATGAATGAAAGAAAGGAATTAGATGAGATTTTCTTTAACAGATGTATGTTTTGAAACACAATTTGCCTGTTGAGACTCTTGGAGATCCTCTACCACCCAAGAGTGATCCTGTGTTAGATCTTAAACAATTACCTGGTACCCTGAAATATGCTTATCTTGATGAGAAAAAGATATATCCTGTTATTATTAGTGCTAACCTTTCAGAGCATGAAGAAAAAAATATTGAAAACTCTGAAAGTACCATGCAGCTATTGGATATACTCTATATGATCTTAAGGGCATTAGTCCCACTCTATGTCAGCACAAAATTAGTATGGAACCCAATGCTAAACCAGTTGTTGATTACCAGCGACGGTTGAATCCTAAAATGAAAGAAGTGGTAAGAAATGAAATACTAAAGCTTGTGGAAGCAGGTATAATTTATCCTGTTGCTGATAGTAGATGGGTAAGTCATGTTCATTGTGTCCCAAAGAAGGGAGGTATTCTTATTGTTCCTAATGATAAAAATGAATTGATTCCACAAAGAATTGTCACAGGTTATACAATGGTTATTGATTTTATAACGTTAAAAAAAGCTACTAGGAAAGATCATTATACTCTACATTTTATTGATCAAATGCTAGAAATAGTATCAAAACATACACAGTTTTACTTTCTAGATCGTTATTTTGGTTTCTCTCAAATATCTGTGTCACAAGATAATCAAGAAAAAACTACTTTTACTCGCCAGTACATTTGCTTATAGATGTAAGCCTTTTGGTTTATGTAATGCAGCTGGTTCTTTTCAAAGATGTGTGGCTGCTATATTCTTTGACTTTTGTGAAAAGATTGTTGCGGTTTTCATGGATGATTTGTCCGTTTATGGAACTTCTTTTGATCATTGCTTAAGCAACCTTGATCGAGTTTTGCAGAGATGTGAAGAGGTATTGTCTTGGGGCATAAAATTTCTGAAAGAGGTATTGAAGTTGATAAAGCTAAAGTAGATGCTATAGAAAAGATGCCGTGTCATAAAGATATCAAAGGTATAAGAAATTTCCTTGCTCGTGATGGTTTCTATAGGTGATTTAGTAAAGACTTCTCTAAAATTTCTACGCCTCTCACTAATCTCTTGCAGAAATATATTCCATTTTTTTATGTTGATTGTGTAGAAGCATTTGAAATTCTTAAGAAAGCCTTGATTTCAGCACCTATTGTCCAACCACCTGACTGGAGCCAACCCTTTGAAATTATTTCTGATGCAAGCGATTATGTTGTTGGTTTTGTTCTAGGACAAGGAGTTGATAAGAAATTAAATGTTATCCATTATGCTAGTAAAACTCTAGACAGTGCTCAAAGAAATTATGCTACTACTGAAAAATAATTTTTAGCAGTTGTATTTGCTTGTGATAAGTTCAGATCTTATATTTTTTATCCCAAAGTAACTATTCACATTGATCATGCTGCTATTAAATACCTTGTGGAAAAGAAGGATGCTAAACCTAGACTTATTATATGGGTTCTCTTGCTACAAGAATTTGATTTGCATATTATTGATAGAAAGGGAGCTGAGAACCCCGTTGTCGGTGTCAAACCCGGTAGATCTTGGGGTAGGGCGTCCCGACGTATGGATCTAGGATCAATGGGTAATAGAACACGACGAACATAGTATTTACCCAGGTTCGGGCCCTCTCGAGGAGGTAAAACCCTACGTCATCCTTGATTATATTTAGCGTATGATGAAGTTTACAGAGTAGATCTACCCTGAGATCAGTATGAGCTGAACCCTAGGCTACGAGGGGATGAAGATAGCTCTCCTCCTAATGACTACAACCCTCGGTTTATATAGACACCGATAGGGTTAGGGTTACCAAAGATAGATTACAATTAGTAATCAAAGAGATCCTATGCCTCCTTGACTTGGAGGGCACACCACAGATTCATAGATATCCTATCATAGTATGGCACCACCAGTCCGGCGCATGCATTATGGGTCGTCGCCCCGAGGACCCCTTAGTCCATGACTCCCTCAGTATCCCCCGAACATGCCTCCAACGCCGAGACTTGTATCCGGTATCCATTCATCCGACAAGTATTTGGTTTTCGAGGCGAGTTCCTCAACAAGTCTCCCCCCTGTTTGGTACCAAGCGATGTTCGGAGTCTGAAACGGTTGTTTTACTTAACACTGAAGGTAGTAATAAAAATATCGCTCAAGCGCAAATAGTGCCTTTATCTGACAACTTTTTCTCCTTCAACGAAGAGTTGCTTCCGGCCATAGCGCCAAGTAGTTACTATATCTCGAAGCGCGGCTCGAGGCTGACGCCATGCTTGACACATCCCCTCAAGGTGGAGATAGTGTCCCGCTTTTCGGGGGATATGTTGATTCCCCTCCCCGCTCATAATATTGTGGAGATATTGGGAAGTGGAGAGGCCAAAGGCGTGAAAAAATGGGATCGCTGGCCCGCCCACAGTCTATAAAGGGGGGGGGGCACTATGATATGTCCATTTTGCATCATGCTTTTATAAAAAAATTTGTTTCATTATGGGCTGTTATTACACGTTATGTCACAATACTTATGCCTTTTCTCTCTCATTTTATAAGGTTTACATGAACAGGGAGGATGCCGACAACTGGAATTCTGGACTGGAAAAGGAGCAAATATTAGAGACCTATTCTGCACAACTTCAAAAGTCATGAAGCTATGAAAGTTAGTTTTGGAATATATTAAAAATGTTGGGCGAACAAAGCACCAAAGGGGGCCACCCACCAGCCACGAGGGTGGAGGGCGCGCCCTACCCCCCAGGGAGCGCCCCTGCCTCGTTGGCCACCTAGCAGGCCCCCAACGTCCATCTTCTGCTATAAGGTGTCTTTTGCCCTAGAAATAATCATAAGGAAGCTTTCAGGACGAAGCGTCGCCGTCTCGAGGCGGAACCTCGGCAGGACCAATTTAGTGCTCCGGTGGAGCTGTTCTGTCGGGGAAACATCCCTCTGGGAGGGGGAATCGTCGCCATCATCATCACCATCGATCCTCTCATCTAGAGGGGGTCAATCTCCATCAACATCTTCACCAGCACCATCTCCTCTCAAACCCTAGTTCATCTCTTGTATCGATCTTTGTCTCAAAACCTCATATTGGTACCTGCGGGTTGCTAGTAGTGTTGATTACCCCTTGTAGTTGATGCTAGTTGGTTTATTCGGTGGAAGATCATATGTTCAGATCTTAATGCTATTCAATACCCCTCTGATTATGAACATGAATATGCTTCATGTGTAGTTACATTTGTTCCTGAGGACATGCAAGAAGTCTTGTTACAAGTAATCATGTGAATTTAGTATTCGTTCGATATTTTGATGAGATGTATGTTGTCTCTCCTCTAGTCGTGTTATGTGAACGTCGACTACATGACACTTCACCATGATTTGGGCATAGTATAAAGCATTGGTAAGTAATAAGTAGATGATGGGTTGCTAGAGTGATAGAAGCTTAAACCCTAGTTAATGCGTCTCTTCGCAAGGGGCTAATTTGGATCCATATGTTTCATTCTATGGTTAGGTTTACCTTAATTCTTCTTTCGTACGTGCGGAGCTTGTGAGTGGGGTTAATCATAAGTGGGATGCTTGTCCAAGGAAGGGCAGTACCCAAGCACCGGTCCACCCATATATCAAATTATCAAAGTAAAGAACGCGAATCATATGAGCATGATGAAAACTAGCTTGACAGTAATTCCCATGTGTCCTCGGGAGCACTTTGCTTTATATAAGAGTTGTCCATGCTCGTACTTTGCTACAAAAAGGATTGGGACACCTTGCTACACCTTGCTACTTTTATTACTTGTCACTCATTACAAATTACCTTATCACAAAACTATCTGTTATCGATAATTTCAGTGCTTGCAGAGAATACCTTACTGAAAACTGCTTGTCATTTCCTTCTGCTCCTCATTGGATTCGGCACTCTTACTTATAGAAAGGACTACGATAGATCCCCTATACTTGTGGGTCATCAAGACTCTTTTCTAGCGCCGTTGCCGGGGAGTGAAGCGCCTTTGGTATGTGGAATTTGGTAAGGAAACCTTTATATAGTGTGCTAAAATTTGTTGTCACTTGTTACCATGGAAAATAATCTTGAGGGGATTGTTTGGGGTATCTTCACCCCGAACAGAAGTGCAAAGAGTTGCTCCTCAACCTACTGAAAATATTTACTTTGAAATTCCTTTGGGTACGATAGAGAAACTGCTAGCTAATCCCTATACAAGAGATGGAACATTACATCCCGATATGCACCTAATCTATGTGGATGAAGTTTGTGGATTATTTAAGCTTGCAGGTATGCCCGAGGATGTTTTCAAGAAGAAGGTCTTCCCTTTATCTTTGAAGGGAAAGGCATTGACATGGTATAGGCTATGTGATGATATTGGATCATGGAACTACAACCGATTGAAATTGGAATTTCATCAGAAGTTTAATCCTATGCATCTGGTTATATATATAATTTTTGGCCTCGTGAAGGATAAATTATTGCTCAAGCTTGGCGGAGGCTTAAGTCAATGTTATATTCATGCCCCAATCATGAGCTCTCAATAGAAATTATTATTCAAAAAATTTATGCTCGGCTTTCTCATAATGATCACTCCATGCTCGATACTTCTTGTATTGGTTCTTTTATGACGAAGACTATTGAATTCAAATGGGATTTATTGGAAAGATTAAATGAAACTTTGAAGATTGGGAACTTGACGAAGGTAAGGAGTTAGTATAACCCCTAATTTTAATTGTGTTAAATCTTTTATGGATCCCAATGCTTTTCGTGAATTTAGCACTAAATATGGACTTGACTCTGAGATAGTAGCTTCTTTCTGTGAATCATTAGCTACTCATGTTGAGCTCCCTAAGTAGAATTGTTTTAAATATCATCCTCCCATTTAAGTGAAAGTAGTAGAACCTATTAAAGTTGAATGAAAACTATCACTTATAATGTTGATCCTATTGTTCCTACCGCTTATATCGAGAAACCACCTGTTTTGTTAGAACAAAGGATCATGCTAAAGCTTCAATTGTGGTTTGTAAGATTAATACTAGAGCACCTACACCCCTTGAGCAAATTAAATTTGAACCTAGTATTGCTATGGTCAAAGATCTCTTGGTCGATAATATTGATGGGCATGTTATTTATTTTCGTGATGAAGCTGCTAGAATTGCTAGACCCGATACTAAAAATAAACATAGACCTATTGTTGGCGTGCCTGTTGTTTCTATTAAAATAGGAGATCATTGTTATCATGGCTTATGTGATATGGGTCCTAGTGTGAGTGCAATACCTCATTCCTTATACAAAGAAATTATGCATGATATTGCACCTGCTGAGATAGAAGGTATTGGTGTTACTATTAAGCTTTCCAATAGAGATACTATTTCACCAATTGGGATTGTCAGAGATGTTGAAGTCTTGTGTGGGAAAATTAAATATCCTACTGATTTTCTTGTTCTTGGTTCCCCACAATATGACTTTTGTCCCACTATATTTGGTAGACCCTTCTTGAATACTATTAACGCTAAGATAGACGGCGAAAAGGATATTGTTACTGTTGGTTTAGGGGATATGTCTCATGATTTTAATTTCTCTAAATTTTGTAGACAACCCCATGATAAATAATTGCCTAGTAAAGATGACATTATTGGTCTTGCTTCTATTGTTGTGCCTCCTAATGATACTTTAGAACAATATTTGCTCGACCATGAAAATGATATGTTTATGAATGAAAGAAGGGAAATAGATGAAGTATTCTTTAAGCAAGGACCTATTTTGAAACACAATTGCCTATAGAAATCCTTGGGGATCCTCCTCCACCCAAGGGTGATCCCGTGTTTGAGCTTAAACAATTACCTGATACTCTTAAATATTCTTATCTTGATGAAAAGAAGATATATCCTATTATTATTAGTGTTAACCTGTCAGAGCATGAAGAGGAGAAATTATTGAAAACTCTGAAGAAGGACCATCCTGACATTGGATATACTCTTGATGATCTTAAGGGCATTAGTCCTACTCTATGTCAACACAAAATAAAATTGGAGAAAGATGCTAAACCAGTTGTTGATCATCAACGATGGTTAAATCCTAAGATGAAAGAAGTGGTAAGAAATGAAATTCTAAAGCTTCTGGAGGCAGGTATAATTTATCCTGTTGCTGATAGTCAGTGCATAAGTCCCGTTCATTGTGTCCCTAAGAAGGGAAGTATTTACTGTTGTTCCTAATTATAAGGATGTATTGATTCCACAAAGAATTGTTACAGGTTATAGAATGGTAATTGATTTCCGCAAATTAACTAAAGCTACTAGAAATGATTATTACCCTCTACCTTTTATTGATCAAATGCTAGAAATACTATCCAAACATACACATTTTTTATTTCTAGATGGTTATTCTGGTTTCTCTCAAATACCTGTGTCATAAGAGGATTAGGAAAAGACAACTTTTACATGCACTTTTGGTACCTTTGCTTATAGATATATGCCTTTTGGTTTATGCAATGCACCTGCTACTTTTCAAAGATGTATGACTGTTATATTCTCTGACTTTTGTGAAAAGATTGTTGAGGTTTTCATGGATGATTTATCCATTTACGGAACTTCTTTTGATGATTTCTTAAGCAACCTTGATCGAGTTTTGCAGAGATGTGAACAAACAAGCCATGTCTTGAATTGGGATAAGTGCCACTTATGGTCAATGAAGGTATTGTCTTGGGGCACAAAATTTCTGAAAGGGGTATTGAAGTTGATAAAGCTAAAGTAGATGCTATTGACAAGATGTCGTGTCCTAAAGATATCAAAGGTATAACAAGTTTCCTTGGTCATGTTGGTTTCTATAGGAGGTTTATTAAAGACTTCTCTAAAATTTCTAGGCCTCTCACTAATTTCTTGCAAAAAGATGTTCCTTTTGTTTTTGTTGATGATTGTGTAGAAGCCTTTGAAATACTTAAGAGGGCCTTGATTTCTGCACCTATTGTTCTGCCACCTGATTGGCATTTACCCCTTGAAATTATGTGTGATGCTAGTAATTATGTTGTTTGTGCTGTTCTAGGACAAAGAGTTGATAAGAAATTAAATGTTATCCAATATGCTAGTAAAACTATAGACGGTGCCCAGAGAAATCAAGCTACTACAGAAAAAGAATTTCTAGCGGTTGTATTTGCTTGTGATAAGTTCAGACCTTATATTGTTGATTCCAAAGTAATTGTTCACATTGATCATGCTGCTATTAAATATCTTATGGAAAAGAAAGATGCTAAACCTAGACTTATTAGATGGGTTCTCTTGCTACAATAATTTGATTTGCATATTAGTGATAGAACAATTAGCTATCATAAATGCTTCTCGTACTGCTCCATGGTATGGTGATTATGCTAATTACATTGTTGCTAAATTTATACGACCTAGTTTCACATACCAGCAAAAGAAAAAAAATCTATGATTTAAGACATTACTTTTGGGATGACCCAAACATTTATTAAGAAGGAGTAGATGGTGTTATTAGACGTTGTGTACCTGAGCATGAACAGGAACAGATCCTACACAAGTGTGACTCCGAGGCTTACAGAGGACATCACGCTGGAGATAGAACTGCACATAAGGTATTGCAATCCGGTTTTTATTGGCCTACTCTTTTCAAGGATCCACGTAAGTTTGTCTTGTCTTGCGATGAATGTCAAAGAATTGGTAATATTAGTAGACGTCAAGAAATGCCTATGAATTATTCACTTGTTATTGAACCATTTTATAGTTGGGGCTTGGATTATATGGGACCTTTTAGTTCCTCTAATGGGTATTGAGGGAGTCCTAGATTAGGGGGTGTCCGGATAGCCGGACTACCATCATCAGCCGAACTATCATCGACCGGACTATCATCATCGACCGGACTCCAAGACTATGAAGATACAAGATTGAAGACTTCGCCCCGTGTCCGGATGGGACTTTCCTTGGCGTGGAAGGCAAGCTTGGCGATACGGATATGTAGATCTCCTACCATTGTAACCGACTCTATGTAACCCTAGCCCTCTCCGGTGTCTATATAAACCGGATGGCTCTAGTCCGTAGGACAACAACAACCCTTACAATCATACCATAGGCTAGCTTCTAGGGTTTAGCCTCCTTGATCTCGTGGTAGATCCACTCTTGTAAACATCCACAATATCAATATCAATCAAGCAGGACGTAGGGTTTTACCTTCATCAAGAGGGCCCGAACCTGGGTAAAACATCGTGTCCCTTGTCTCCTGTTACCATCCGCCTAGACGCACAGTTCGGGACCCCCTACCCGAGATCCACCGGTTTTGACACCGACATTGGTGCTTTCATTGAGAGTTCCTCTGTGTCGTCACCGATAGGCTTGATGGCCTCTTCAATCGACAACAACGCAGTCCTGGGTGAGACTTTTCTCCCCGGACAGATCTTCGTATTCGGCGGCTTCGCACTGCGGGCCAACTCACTTGGCCATCTGGAGCAGATCAAAAGCTACGCCCCTGGCCGTCAGGTCAGGTTTGGAAGCCTAAACTTCACGGCCGATATCCGCGGGGACTTGATCTTCGATGGATCTGAGCCACAGCTGAGCGTGCCGCGCTGTCACGATGGGCACGACCTAACTCTGCCGCCGGACGGCACCCTGGAGGCCGCACATGAATCCGCTCCGACCCATAGTCCGGAGCCGATCGCTCAGATCGAGGACGGATGGCTGGACACCGCCTCGGGAGCTGCAACTTCTACAGCGATGGAGTCGAACACTTACCTTGTCCCGCATAAAGCTCATGACTCCGAGGTGCCGGACTCTCTGCCAGACTCCAAACCTCCTGCGCCCCTGCTGGTCGAATCCGACTAGGCGCCGATCATGGAATTCACCACTGCGGACATCTTTCAGCACTCACCCTTCGGCGATATCTTAAATTCGCTGAACCATCTCTCGCTATCCGGAGAGCCCTGGCCGACCTACGGCCAGGATGGTTGGGATGCGGACGACGAAGAAATTCAAGGCCCACCCACCACCCACTTCGTAGCCACCGTCGACGATCTAACCAACGTACTCGACTACGACTCCGAAGACATCGACGGTATGGACGACGATGCCGGAGACTATCAAGAACCAGTGCCTACAGGACACTGGAAGACCACCTCGTCATATGACATATACATGGTGGACACCCCAAAAGATGGGGACGGCGAAGAAGCAACGGAGGCCGATTCCTTAAAGAAACAGCCTAAGCACCAACGTCACCGGCGCCGCTCTAAATCACGCCACAGCAAGAATGGATATTCTGGCACAGGAGATAATAACACCCCAGAAAGTGTCAAAGACATCCCCCTCCAGCACGATCCAACGCAGGAGGAGGCAGAAGCAAGCCCTCACGAGAGGGCGGCAGACGAAGAGGTCGAGGATGATAATTACTTACCTCCCTCCGGAGACGAGGCAAGCCTCGACGACGACGAATTCATCGTGCCTGAGGATCCCATTGAACAAGAGCGTTTCAGATGCAGGCTAATGGCCACGGCAAACAGCCTAAAGAAAAAGTAGCAACAGCTTCAAGCTGATCAAGACCTACTGGCCGACAGATGGACCGAGGTCCTCGCGGCCGAAGAGTATGAACTCGAACACCCCTCCAAAAGTTACCCAAAACTCAAGTTGCTCCCCCGACTAAAGGAGGAAGCGTACAAACCTGCATCACCAGCGCACAATACGGTAGACTGACCAACTCGTGGCCGCGATAGAGGGGCATGCAAGCCCTCCACCCAAACCGTACCCCGGCATCGCTCAAAAAGCATGAAGCCACGGGGGAACGCGCCGGACTTGCGGGATATATTGGAGGACAAGGCAAGACAATCCAGATCTATCTATGGATCACGTGGGCGCCCCAAGACCCACGACGAATGCCGTCGCGTCGGATACAACTACTCCGGCCAGGCCGAACACAGCAGACAACGCTCTCTCGAGCTACGTCATGATATTGCTCAATACAGAGGCGCCACACACCCACTATGCTTCACTGACGAAGTAATGGATCATCAAATCCCTGAAGGGTTTGAACCCGTTAATATCGAATCCTACGATGGCACAACAGACCCCGCGGTCTGGATTGAGGATTATCTCCTCCATATACATATGGCCCGCGGTGACGATCTTCACGCCATCAAATATCTCCCGCTCAAGCTTAAAGGACCAGCTCGGCATTGGCTTAACAGCCTGCCCGCAGAGTCAATTGGATGCTGGGAAGACCTGGAAGCCGCATTCCTCGACAACTTCCAGGGCACGTATGTGCGACCACCGGACGCAGATGACCTAAGCCACATAATCCAGCAGCCAGACGAATCGGCCAGGCAATTCTGCACACGGTTCTTAACAAAGAAAAATCAAATCGTCGACTGTCCGGATGCAGAGGCCCTCGCTGCCTTCAAACATAACATCCGCGACGAGTGGCTGGCCCGGCACCTAGGACAGGAAAAGCCGAAATCCATGGCAGCCCTCACATCACTCATGACCCGCTTCTGTGCGGGAGAGGATAGCTGGCTAGCTCGCAGCAACAACCTCAGCAAAAACGCTGGCAGTCCGGATACCAAGGACCGCAATGGCAGGTCGCGTCAAAACAAAAACAAACGCTGCATTAATGGCGACAGCAATGAGGATACGGCAGTCAATGCCGGATTCCGAGGCTCCAAGCCCGGTCAACGGAAGAAGCCATTCAAAAGAACCACTCCGGGCCCGTCCCATTTGGACCGAATACTCGACCGCTCCTGTCAAATACATGGAACCCCCGAAAAGCCAGCTAACCACACCATTAGAGATTGTTGGGTATTCAAGCAGGCAGGCAAATTAATCGCCGAAAACAATGACAAGGGGCTACACAGCGATGACGAGGAAGAGACCCGGCCGCCGAACAACAGAGGACAAAAGGGATTCCCCCCTCAAGTTCGGACGGTAAACATGATATACGCAACGCATATCCCGAAGAGGGGGCGGAAGCGTGCACTAAGGGACGTATACGCGATGGAGCCAGTCGCCCCAAAATTCAACCCATGGTCCTCTTGCCCGATCACTTTTGACCGAAGAGACCATCCGACCAGTATCCGCCATGGCGGATTCGCCGCATTGGTTTTAGACCCAACCGTCGATGGATTTCACCTCATGAGAGTCCTGATGGACGGCGGCAATAGCCTGAACCTGCTTTATCAGGATACAGTGCGCAAGATGGGCATAGACCCTTCAAGGATTAAACCTACAAAGACAACCTTCAAAGGCGTCATACCAGGTGTCGAGGCCAGTTGTACAGGCTCAGTCACACTGGAAGTGGTCTTCGGATCCCCGGATAATTTCCGAAGCGAGGAGTTAATCTTCGACATAGTCCCGTTCCACAGTGGCTATCACGCTCTGCTCGGACGAACCGCGTTCGCAAAATTCAACGCGGTGCCGCATTATGCATACCTTAAGCTCAAGATGCCAGGCCCTCGTGGAGTCATCACGGTCAACATAAACATGGAACGCTCCCTCTGAACGGAGGAACATACAGCGGCTCTCGCGGCAGAAGTACAGAGCAGCCTTTTAAGGCAATTTTCGAGTCCGGCCGTTAAACGACCGGACACGGCCAAACGCGCCCGGAGCAACATCAACCAAGACCACCTGGCACGTTCCGAGCATGCGTAGCAATGCGGCCTCAACCCCAGCCCTCGCACAATTGTAAGACAAACTCTCCGCGTACATAATTACGCCCTGGAGATACCATGGGCATAGGGGGAGAGGCACAACCACAACAGACCCAGAGTGCGGTTCGACCACACCAGGGGCTCCCAAGTGTGTCACTCTTTTTATCTTTTATTTCTCTCTTTTTTATACAGAACTCTATCCGGTGGCGAACCTGCCGAACTCATGATGCAACAGCCAGGGAGGGACAAAGGCTGCGACGAACACTCAGGTGGTCTCCATTACGAGCATTAAAATTTGTTAAATACACCATTCCGCGGCCTACCCCTGGAGGGAGACGCCTTTAATTCGTCCAATCCCTTGCTTTCCGCACTATTTGTATCATTCCGCACTCATAGCATATCTTCTTGAATAAAATGCAGCACTTTTTGCCCATAATTGCATTACATTATATATATGTTCATTTACGACATGTCGCATCCGTACATTTTGGTATGGCCAAATACACCAGGGGCTTATGTTCCCTGCATTATGGTGTGATAAAGTCCGCACACTTTCACAAGTGCGGCACCTCGAACTTATAGCATTATATGAATCGGCTCCGAATCATGTCTTGGGTCAATAGTTGGGTTTGCCCGGCTCCCAAGTTTGGCACCTTATGTTCCATTCTATTGGCTAAGGTAGCACTGGGAGAACCACTGCGATTGCGCCCCGGTTGAGCCGGGTTAACGCCTCAGTGGAGAAAGCTAAAACTGACTGTCATGATAAGGCGAGAGACTGGTCGCTGTTTGAGGGGTCTTTTCGGGTCCTTAAAGACCTACGCCGCTTCGACCGAAGTTTCGGATAATGTCCGACGAAGGCGTGGATAGCGCCCCGAATTCGGTCTTCCGAATACTAGGGGCTTCGCCGAAATTTAAAATTATAGAATTCTATGGCTAAGTGAGAGTGTTCAAGCACTATAAGTCTAGTTGCCTTGTTCGTTGTGTTGAGCGCCTCCCTAGATGGACTCAAAAATGGGAACAAGAGTGCTCAAGTTTATCCCAAACACCCCAGCACTCGTGGCATGGGGGCTGAAGCCGACGACTTGCCATCTCTTAGATTTAATAAACGGCCGCACAGAAGGTAATATTTTAAATTAACAAGCGTTGCTTACCGCATATGAACAAAGTTTCCAGCGCACAGGATAACACATTGCGAATTTACTCAATAATTACATCCCTGGGGCACTCATCCGCAATCTTGCGGGCACCCTTCAGAACAGTCTTATAGTACATCTCGGGCGTACGATATTCCTTGCCCACTGGTGGCGCGTCAGTGATTAGCTTCTCCGCATCCAGCTTGCCCCAATGCACCTTTGCGCGGGCAAGGGCCCGACGAGCACCTTCAATACAGGCGGAGCGCTTTATAACCTCCACCCAGGGGCACGCATCCACCAACCGTCGCACGAGGCCGAAGTAGCTCCCAGGCATGGCCTCTCCAGGCCACAGCCGGACTATGAGGCCCTTCATGGCCTACTCGGCCGCCTTGTGGAGCTCGACCAGCTGCTTTAGCTGGTCGCTTGGGGGCACCGGATGGCCGGCCTCAGCATATTGAGACCAGAAGACCTTCTCCGTCGAGCTCCCCTCCTCGGCTCGGTAGAATGCGGCGGCATCAGACACGCTGCGAGGCAGATCTGCAAACGCCCCTGGAGAGCTCCGAATTCGGGTAAGTAACACATAATTTACATTCACATGCTTGCTTTGTATGAAAAATGCCTTACCCGCCGCTATCTTCCTCACCAACTCAATCTCCTGAAGGGACTTATGGGCATCTGCCTTGGCAGTCTTGGCACTTTCGAGAGCCGAGGCAAGCTCGGACTCTCGAGTCTTTGAGTCACGCTCCAAACTCTCATGCTTTTCCATGATAGCCTGGAGCTCTTGTTGAACCACCACCACCCACGCCTCCTGCTTTTCTCGCTCTGCCCGTTCCGCGGCTGCATTGCGTTCGGCCGCAGACACGGCCTCCTTCAGGGTCACCACCTCGTTCGTGGCCCCTGCAGTACCCATGTTATCCTTGTTATTTTTTGTTGCAACCTAAATCCTTTTCTGTAAGGTACAAGTTCAAAGTGGTGTTACTCACCTTCTTTGTCCTGGAGCTGCTTCTTGGCGCGGCCGAGCTCTTGCTCGGACCGCTCGAGCTCCTGCTTCAAAGCACCGACCTCCGCAGTCAGTGCGGCAGAGGTCAGCAGCGCAGCCTGCAACCCATATGACATAATTTTTTAGCAACCCTGCGTATATCTTCCTTTTTTCAGATCCTCAGTCCGGCTTTTCTTTCTGAACACCGAACCGAGCATCAGGGGCTACTGTCTATGCGGTATTACATTGCATATTTTTAACTTCTTACCTCAAAGCCTGATAGAAGGCTACTGCAGGCTTCGGTCAGCCCGCTCTTGGCGAGCTGTACGTTCTGAATCACCGCACTCATAATAGTGCGGTGTTCTTCCTCGATGGAAGCGCTCTGGAGCACCTCCAACAAATTGTCCGGCGCCTCCGGTTGGACGGAAGTCGCCGGCGTCACGGTCTTGCCCTTCGTGCGAAGGGGCCGCCGGCCGAACTCCGGAACCACTGCGGGTTCTGATATGGAGTCCGACGCAAAGTCCGGGAGGCCGCCTTGTGGCGCCTCCGAAGCCTCCCCCTGATGGGTCCCTTCTTGGGATCCCACCTCGGCGTCCTCGGTGTCACGAGGGGTGAAGGCGGTCGGGATGGAGTCTACATCCGACGGAGCCAACGACCCGCTCGATGAAGCGGGGAGATCATCATTGGCCGGACTACAGGCAGCATGCGGCATCAGAATGACACTATGTGACGCAGAAAAAGAAATTATAAATCATTCAGGAATCCAGATACTTACGATCTCGCCGGAGGCCTGGCCCTTGAAGGCCATTCTTCCTCGCCAACGTTGATGTTGGCGGAGCTGTCTGGGGGAATAGTCCTTCCCCTCTTGGACCCTTCGGCCTCCCCTGTTGGGGAAGCCTTCCTCTTCCTCTCTCCCTCCTCTGGGAGAGAGTCCTCTTTCTCCTCCTCGTTTTCGGGGGAGGAGTCTGCCCCGGGGTCGTCGGACACCTGAAAACGAGAACTCTTTCGAGCACCCGTGGCCTCTTTCTTGGCCTTCTTCTCCGGCACCACGTGCGGTGCCGGAACCAGCAGCCTCGCTAGACGGGCATCTACTGGGTTTTCTGGCATAGGAGCCGGGCAGATAATCTGCTCCGCCTTCCTCATCCAGTCATGTCAAAGGAAAAGGGGAAATTAAAACCCTCATAGAGTCAAACTATGAAAAGCAAGTGTCCCGTAAAGGGGTAGAATCACTTACCTCGTCGGCTTGGCGCTGCGAGCGAAATCCGCGATCTTCAGTCGTGCATGCGGGGGCTTCGGCGGCCTTAAACAGCACCCTCCTGGCACCTTCGTACGTCGTGTCGAAGAGCCCGCTTAGCGCCTGGTGCTGTTCCGGATTGAACTCCCACAGATTGAATGCCCGCTCTTGGCATGGGAGAATCCGGCGGACGAGCATGACTTGGACCACGTTAACCAGCCTGAGCTTCTTCACCAACTTCTGGATACAGGCTTGGAGTCCCGTCACCTCCTCCGAACTACCCCACAGCAAGCCCTTCTCTTTCCAGGAGGTGAGCTGCGTGGGGATACCAGATCTGAACTCGGGGGCCGCCGCCCACTTAGGGTCGCGCGGCTCGGTGATATAGAACCACCCCGATTGCCACCCCTTAACGGATTCCACGAAGGCCCGTTCGAACCAAAGGACATTGGGCATCTTGCCCAACATGGCGCCTCCGCACTCCGCTTGAGTGCCCTTCACTACCTTCGGCTTGACATTGAAGGTCTTGAGCCACAAGCCGAAGTGGGGCTGGATGCAGAGGAAGGCCTCGCACACGACGATAAACGCCGAGATGTTGAGGATGAAGTTCGGCGCCAGATCATGGAAATCCAGGCTGTAGTAGAACATGAGCCCCCGAACAAAGGGGTGAAGTGGAAAACCCAGTCCGCGGAGGAAGTGGGGAAGAAAAACGACTCTCTCATGGGGCCTGGGGGTGGGGACGAGCTGCCCCTCATCGGGAAGCCGGTGCGCGATGTCGCTGGACAGGTAGCCGGCGCTGCGCAGTCTTTCGATGTGCTCCTCCATAATGGAGGAGGTCATCCACTTGCCTCCCGCTCCGGACATAACTGGGGAAGGTTGAGACGAGATGTGCGGGCTTGGGCGCTAGAGCTCGAGTGCGCGGAGATGGATAAGCGAAGGAGGAAGAAGGCGTAGGTGAAAAGGTGAATCCTTATCCCTTATATGGGCGGGCGAAGTCTACGCGTCCCCCACCGGCCTGGTAAAACTCGCTTATCCCCCAAGCATCACCATCAATGGTGCGGTTGGGTTACCCACGTCAGTATTGATGAGAATCCCGGATTAAGGGGGAACACGATCTCTGCTTCGACAAGACGTGCCAAGGAAACAGCTTCGCTAAATGCGCTGAGGTGGTAGAGTAAAAAACGATTCAAGTAATGGCTTGGTAGTGGCGTGACGTCATGCCGCAAAAAACGTTAGCAGATTGAACTTGTGTATATATTATTCTCTCTACGGTGGAATGTGGAATTTATTTTGCAGAGCCAGACAATATCCTGGTGTTCACAATCTGCTATCATTCGGAGGAGGAACCCACCTTGCAATGCCAAGCAATATACACGCCAGACTTATCGTCATTGAAGCTTGGTTTAGGGGCTACTGAGGGAGTCCTGGATTAGGGGGTGTCCGGATAGCTGGACTACCATCATCAGCCGAACTATCATCGGCCGGACTATCATCATCGACCGGACTCCAAGACTATGAAGATACAAGATTGAAGACTTCGCCCCGTGTCCGGATGGGACTTTCCTTGGCGTGGAAGGCAAGCTTGGCGATACGGATATGTAGATCTCCTACCATTGTAACCGACTCTATGTAACCCTAGCCCTCTCCGGTGTCTATATAAACCGGATGGCTCTAGTCCGTAGGACAACAACAACCCTTACAATCATACCATAGGCTAGCTTCTAGGGTTTAGCCTCCTTGATCTCGTGGTAGATCCACTCTTGTAAACATCCACAATATCAATATCAATCAAGCAGGACGTAGGGTTTTACCTCCATCAAGAGGGCCCGAACCTGGGTAAAACATCGTGTCCCTTGTCTCCTGTTACCATCCGCCTAGACGCACAGTTCGGGACCCCCTACCCGAGATCCGCCGGTTTTGACACCGACAGGTATACACATATTTTAGTTGTTGTTGATTATGTTACTAAGTGGGTAGAAGCTACTCCAACTAGTATTGCTGATCATAACACTTCTATTAACATGCTTAAAGAAGTTATTTTTCCGAGGTTTGGAGTCCCTAGATACTTAATGACTGATGGTGGTTCACATTTTATTCATGGTGCTTTTCGTAAAATGCTTGCTAAGTATGATGTTAATCATAGAATTGCATCTCCATATCATCATCATTCTAGTGGTCAAGTAAATTGAGTAATAGAGAGACTAAATTGATCTTACAAAAGACTGTTAATAGATCTAGAAAGAATTGGTCCAAGAAATTTGATGATGCATTATGGGCCTATAGAACTGCTTATAAAAATCCTATGGGTATGTCTCCGTATAAAATGGTTTATGGAAAAGCATGTCACTTACCTCTCGAACTAGAACATAAGGCATATTGGGCTATTAAAGAGATCAATTATGAATTTAAACTTGCCGGTGAGAAGAAGTTATTTGACATTAGCTCGCTTGATGAATGGAGAACCCAAGCCTATGAGAATGCCAAATTGTTTAAAGAAAAAGTTAAAAGATGGCATGACAAAAGGATACAAAAGCGTGAGTTTAATGTAGGTGATTATGATTTTTTGCAGGAAAACTTCTCTCTAAATGGGAAGGTCCTTACAATATTGAGGAGGTCTATCATTCCGGTGCCATAAAAATCAACAACGCTGAAGGCACAAATCCCAAGGTGGTAATGGGTCAAAGAATCAAACATTATATCTCAGGTAATCCCATAAATATTGAAATCAATGTTATTAACACCGTAACCCCGGAGGAGTACATAAGGGACACTTTCCAGAATGTTTGATACTCCAAATAAGAATGGGTATGTGGTACAGTAAGTAAACTGACTCCAAAACCATTCAAATAGCAATTTCTCGCCGTTTTGGAATATTTAAAAAATTAAGAAAATTAAAAGTAGTCCGAAAGAGACACGAGGCATCCACGAGGGTGGAGGGCGCGCCCTATCCCCTTGGGTACGCCCCCTGCCTCGTGGACACCTCGTGTGCCCTCCGGACTCCGGTTTCTTGCACGATACTTCTTATGGTCGGTAAAAATTCATTATATAATCTCCCGAAGGTTTTTACCACCGTACCATGACAAATCCTCTGCTTTTGTTTCGAGCTATTTTTCTGAGAGATCTAGATCACCATGACGTCTCCAAGCGCCACCAAGGACAAGTTTTTTGAGAAGGCCATCAACCCTTACCTCGCGGAGGTGCTGTAACACCCTCAAACTGTTGAGATGCGTGAGGGGTGCTGCACATCTGCGATGTTGAGGGGCCTAAGAGGACCGAAAGCGTGGATACAAGACTCGAATCAATGGAGCAACAAGTTTTCAAGTGCCAAGGGATGGTGGAACACGGACTCAGCGCCAATCACATGATGATCGTAGAGTTCACCAACAACCACAAGCTGGATGCCAAGAACATCGGAGAGGCCATCCTCAAGCTTCACGAGAAAATTGAGCACCTCCAGGCCCAGATCTATGACCTGCAAAAAGAAAACTGTGAGTATGAATATAGATGCAAGAGGATGAGTTTGGCTGCAAATTTGAGGATCCCGGAGACTCGTTCATCCTTCTACGATGGTGAGCCTATGCCTTGGAAGATGGACGACAAGCCTACATCATCAACAACTCCATCATCAGCACCTCCGAAGAGCGAGACATAAATACATGGGTATGGGCACTCCCCTTGGCAACTGCCAAGCTTGGGGGAGGTGCCCCGGTATCATATCACCATCACACCTCTATCTTTACCATTTTCTTAGTTTGATCTAGTAGAATAAAGTTTTAGTATGATCTAGCAGAATAAAGTTTTAGTATGATCTAGCTTTGAGTTTTGTTTTCATCTCTATCTATGTAATCGTGTCCGTGAGCTATATATAATAAAAGAGTAGTTTTGAGTTGGTCTGGGAGAATCAGCACTGGGGCTGTAACCAAATGCTTCTTCAACTCCTGAAAACTAGCCTCACAATCCTCAGTCCATTCAAACTTGGTGTCCTTCTTCAATAACTCCGTCATGGGCTTTGCAATCTTGGAGAAATTCTCGATAAACCTCCAGTAATAACCTGCGAGTCCAAGAAAACTACGGATCTCTCCAACTGTTGTGGGTGCCAACCACTTAGTGACAGAAGCAACCTTGGTAGGGTCTACTGCTATTCCTTCTCCGGATATAACACGTCCAAGAAATCCAACTTCCTTTAACCAAAACTCACATTTGCTGAACTTGGCATACAACTGATGTTCCCTGAGCTTCTCAAGAACCAAACGCAAATGTTCCTTATGCTCTTCTTCATTCTTCGAGTAGACCAAAATAACATCAATGAACACCATGACGAACTTATCCAAAATCTCCATAAACACTTTGTTCATCGTATTCATGAAATAGGCAGGTGCGTTAGTCTAACCAAATGACATAATGGTATACTCATATAGCCCATACCTTGTGGTAAAAGTTGTCTTAGGTATATCCCGTTCTCGGGTCTTCAACTGGTGATAACCTGATCGAAGATCGATCTTGGAGAAAACTTTAGCTCCTTGCAACTGGTCAAACAAATCATTGATCATCGGCAGAGGGTATTTGTTCTTGATCGTCACCTCATTTAGTGCATGATAATCAACAACTATCCTCAAAGATCAATCCTTCTTCTCCACTAGAAGCACTGGGCTCCCCAAGGTGATGAACTTGGTCGAATGTAACCTTTCTCTAGTAACTCCTTTATATGCTTCTTGATTTCCTCCAGATCTTTTGCGGGTATCAGATATAGTCTCTTTGATATTGGTCCGGTGCCTGGCAATAGCTCAATCAAAAACTCAATGTCTCGACCCAGTGGCATGCTTGGTAACTCTTCCGCAAATACGTCGGGATAATCCTTCACCACTAGTACTTCCTCCTGAACAACTCCTGATAAAGAATTCACCTGAGTTCTCCTCGGCGCATGTCGGGATACATACTTGATCCTCTTTCCTTCTAGGGTGGTGAGAAGAATTGATTTACTGGCGCAATCGATGTTTCCTTCATAATTGGATAGCCAGTCCATGCCTAGTATCACATCCAATCCTTGTGACTCCAGAACAATCAGGTCTGTGGGGAAAACATGTCTACCTATGGTTACTGGCAACTGATAGCATCCCCTACTAGCCATATACTCCGCTCCTGGGGAACTTACTAACATAGGTGACTTAAGGGCTATGGTTGGCAATTTATACTTATCCACAAATCCCCTTGATATGTATGAATGTGATGCACCAGTATCGAGAAGAACAAGTGCGGTAAATGCATTAATCAAAAACTTACCGACAACTGCGTCAGGTTGATCCTCAATGTCCTCCACACTGGCGTGGTTCACCTGACCTTTGGTGAAGGGGTTGGGCTTCTTTGTGGAACCTCCATTGCCATTTCCATTCTTTGCTTCAGGACTTTCAGTGGCATAATGTCCGGTCTTGTGGCACTTGAAACAGGTAATGGAAAGGGCTCAGATCCCTCTTGGCTGGCGTTGCAGGGTTGGAACGGTTCTGGCTGCTGCTCCCCACATTCCCATTGCCATTCTTGGGGCCAGTGCGGTTGTGCGAACTTGCTCCATTGTGCGTATGTCCTCTGGGGTTATGGCCTCCATGGTTGTGGTTATGTCCTCCTGAGTTCGGGGAATAACGAGGCTTCTGCTGAGCTCCGGAAGTGTACCTCCCCTGTCCATACTTCCTCTTGCGATTATCAATCTATTGCTGCTTGCCTTCAATCATGAGGGCCCTGTCTACCAACTCCTAGTAGCTGTTGAAAGGTGCCACCATCAACTGCATGCTCAGCTCATCGTTGAGTCCCTCAAGAAACTTCTCCTGCTTAGCGGTATTTGTGGCTACATCATCTGGGGCATAGCGTGCTAACTTGCTAAACTCATCCATATACTGGCCCATTGTACACCCTCCTTGGTGAAAGTTGCGAAACTCGCTCTTCTTCATGCTCATAGCTCCTGCTGAAATATGGGCAGTGCGGAAAGCCTACTGAAACTGATCCCATGTAACTGTATCAATGGGGTAAGTGGCGGTGAAATTCTCCCACCATGATGCTGCATCCATTAAGATGATGTGCGGCAAAGCGCACCCTCTCTGCATTTGTGCATACTACAGTGGTCAGCTCTCTTCCAATATTGCGGAGCCAATCATCTGCAACAATCGGCTTGGTGCTACTAGAGAACACTGGCGGATTCATCCTTAGAAAACGGGCTGGGTGGTAAACAGGGGGTGCTGGCGGTGGGTTGTTTTTGTTGTTGTTGTTGCCTTGGTTTTGGTTTTCCGAACTAGTATCTGCATCAAGGCATTCTGCTGCTGGATCAACTGAGTGAGCTTCGGTGGGAAAGCAAATCCATTGTCACGTCTCGGAGGCATCTGATGGGTTAGAAGGGGTGGGAAAACGGAATAGAATGAGATCTAAGAGAGATTCACTACCCATATGCTCATGAGACAAACACAATCAATTCACTTCATTCAATAGCACACAAGAATCACGCAAACGATCTAACCTATTATTACAAACTCGATCATTGCTAACTACTTGGAGGAATACTACTAGTTACATGGTGGTCATCTAGAAATTTTCATCAGAGGAATAGTCCATAATATCTGCTCCAGCTTCGGCAACATAGTCGTCTTCACTGTCATCATTTGCATCACTATCTGTGTCGGTGTCGTCCAGGATGATGTAGTCCTCCGAACGGATCTCCTTGGCTGGTTCTCGCTTGTGATTCTCCACTGGTAGTCCTAGCTTCCTCTTCAGGTCTTCATGTTTCTCCCGTAGTACGGCAATCTCTTCCTCATATCCATTGCATGTGGACTTGAGTTCCTCTTCTAGCTTGTTGTTTCTCTTCATCAGCTTCTTGATCTTCTTCATGTGGATAATTTTTTGATTTTCTTGTCGACGAATATGATCCCCCATCTCTTGAATGTAGGCTGCTATTGATCCATCCCTCCTGGTACATATCATCTCCCATTCTTTGTCTCGGCGGCTACATATTTCATAAATGGTATTCTCAAGCTCCTTGTGATACACTTCACGTATGCGTCCAAAGGTGATATGGGCTGCTATGCTCTTTCCTAAACTCCAGCTTGGTGCATCCAGGTAGAAATCAATAGACTCCATTGTTGGCGAAATGTCCTCCCAGGTACCCAGACTTTGATCTTCCAGCACTCCTCTTCCGGTACGGTTGTAGAGAAAGTCCCCGTGAAGCTTGGTGGTCCGATGTTCAAGTATTTAGTGACTTCCTTCAAGTGTCGTCCAAAAGAGGTGTCATCATCCGGCTAAGTGAACTTATTCCTGGGGTCCGCCATCTATAGAGTAGAAATAGAGGAGAATTAGAAATGATCAGAGAAGAGAAATCCTGTGGCTTATTCTAGGGGTCGCGTCCTACAGTTAGCGTGTGCTCTGATACCATCTTGTAGTGACCACGATCCGAATGGACCGAAGTCTCTGTGCATCAGTGTCATCCCTGGATCAGTAATGCTGACACGCACAATACTCGAGGGTTTATAACAGAGTTCAATCACACACTTATTACAATGAGTCCTCATAAAGATTATGATTACACAAAAATATCATGGCTGAAGGCCATCTAAACTAAATAACTGTGGAAGCTTCAAAGGTAAATGAGTCCATCAACTCCAACGGCATAGCTGAGTGCAAAAGAATGACATATCGCACCTTGTTCGTTGTCTGACTAGTCTGCAACATGAGATGTTGCAGTCGCGTAGGTCAGCACATTGAATATGCTGGCAGAGTTACACTGTAAAGCAATGAAATGCTAGAACTATCTCTACATGCAATATTTGGCTGGTGGAGGCCCTAAGTTTGTGATTTTGCATAAAGCTAGTTTTTACCTACAACAAAGGAATAAGTTTATTTAACTACTGCCAAGTTGCCCAATATTTGAAAAGGTAACCCCAACTAAAATCCCAATTAAAAGTATCATCATTAAACCCAATTCATTTAATTAAAGTGTGATGAGATCAAATCAATAATTCAAGTACCAAATACTCGAGATGTCCATAACCAGGGACACGGCTAACCATGATTAGTTTATACACTCTGCAGAGATTTGCGCACTTTTCCCCACAAGACTCAACCGCATCCATGATCGGGTGATCGAGACATAGTCTTTCTGAACCACTTACTCTCTACTCCAGGCGGACCGAAACACCTACTTTCCCCTACATCTGCTAGTCCACCTCTTCAAAAACTCACGCAAGTTACTCAACTATGACAGAGCCCATAATGGCTTGTGGCTGCACATGGATGTTTCTAGCATGAATAATCTTATGATCCCTTTGAGCCTGGGTGGCGAACTGAAGGAAAAACCACGCGGGTACTCCGGGATTTGCTTAAATAGGCAACACTGAATTCCCAAGGTGCCTCAACCAATCCACCCAGATGTATATTAAAGTTTCCACCTTAATGTTAACAATGATTAAAAACTCTCAACTTCCATGTGTGAATCACAATCTAATTCCCGTCTACGAGCATGGCTAAGCAAAAAAAAAGCATAACGTATATTCCCGGGGTGATCAGAAGATATTAGGTTCCTACCTTAAGCACTACAACCTAACCACATGTTCCCAATCCTACTCATGCGAATATTTGAGGGGTAATACTAATGCATAGTAAAAAATTGGGTATAGAAGAGTATGATCAACGGGTAACTTTCCTTGCAGACAATCTTCAAACTCTAGACATTCGTAGTAACAAGCTTCGCACTCCGGGTAATCTAGCGTAGACAAACAGTAGCATACATAAGCAATCACTCAAAGAAACAACGGGAAACAGAGACAAGATCCAAATCAAACACGAAACAAGCAAATGGCTTAAACTAACAAAAATAAAAACAAACAGCATTATTATCATATGAATTAGATCTAAATATAGGTACATGTGATTAGCTACGATTTGCAAAAAGAAACAACTCAAACGGAGAAACAAAACTCAAAATATGAACGGAATAAGATCGTTAACTAATTTGAACTAAACTCAAATTTTATAGTACCAAAATCATGTTCTAGTTGGTTAACTGGACATAACAGAACAATAAGAAGATTTAGGCGCTGGTTTCATCTAATTTAGATAAACGAGTAAAAAGTTACGCTAGTTTTAAGATCAGGGGCTAAATCGCTAGAAAACTATTTGTGGATAAGTCCCTGGCCGAAAATAAACTAAAAAGAAAAAAGAGTACGACACGAACGTTCGCTAGCAGAACTAATCCAACGAAAACCGTCCGTTAAACGAACGAA
Organism: Triticum aestivum; assembly: GCF_018294505.1. Taxonomy (NCBI): domain Eukaryota; kingdom Viridiplantae; phylum Streptophyta; class Magnoliopsida; order Poales; family Poaceae; genus Triticum; species Triticum aestivum. Next base: position 261,271,664 of record NC_057804.1, on the reverse strand, counting down.
CGAACCTTCGTTAAATAGTAAAACCTAAAAAACACTGATCTAATCTACTAAACTGAGTGAACCAAAAAAACGAAAAAGACCAACGATTTTATACCATTAGCCGAGGTCAGTCTGACGGCGAGATCCGGCAGTGGCGATGGCTTTCCGGCGGTGGCGGCGGCTCTTGCGGGGCGGGGCAGCGGCGGCGGCAGCGTAGGTGGCGGCGGCGGCGTTCGGTAGCAGGCGGCGGCGTGAGGCGAGGCGGCGGCAGTAGCACGACTCGGCAGCTGCGGCACGAGCTTGGGCGGCGGCGGCTGCGGGGTTTATAAAGAGGGGGGGACTGGGCGGTGACTTGGGTGATGGGGCGTCCAACGGGACTTCGAGCCGGACTCCCCTGGCGACGGTGGCGATGAGCGGGACTCCTCTCGCTCGGAGGAGGAGGCGGCGCGACAGCTGGGCCGTCTAGGCCTCGGCCCAGTTCGGTCCAGAGATTTTTTTTTAAAACAATTTTGCCGCGAAGGAAAAATCCTGAGTAAATATTAAAAAAAATCTAAAAATTCCGGAAACAATTTTCGCCGTCCAAACCTAATATTTTGGACAAGATGAACATTTTTCTGGACTAAAATGCAATTTTCAAAAATGCAATATTTTCTAATTCAAATAAAATACCAATAAAATAACAATTTTATTTTAAAATTATTTCTCCAATATTTCTCTGATGTTGGAGAAGTCATATTATCTTCTCTCATATAGTTTATTATTGGAAATAATTGGAGAGAAAAATAATAAAATCAAAATGGTCCTCTTTTCAAATTTGAAATAAATTCTAATTTGAATTTTGTGAAACCTCCAACTCTCTCCTTGGGTCCTTGAGTTGCTTAAGATTTCTAGGATCACAACAAAATGCAAGAATAAATATGATATGCATATGATGATCTATGTACAACATCCAAATTGAAAATTGGGATGTTACATCATCCAAAACGGGGTGGTGGTTGCTCTCCTTGCATACTTCACCAACACATTCGACGCCTTCTACCTCCTCGGCCGGGTGTTTTGGTGTGGCTCCGAGTTCATCGCTTTCACACCCACAACATGTTCACGGAGTACACCAACATCTTCCCCACCACGTCGTGCACACTCTTCCGTACCCCATCAACAACGCCCCGGAGGAGCAGTGAAGGTCACCCGGAGGAGGAGCGAGGTGGAGAAGGCGGCGTCTATGGTTCTAAACCCTCGATCTATTTTTGTTTTTTTGAGTCTATGTTATGTTAAGTTGTAATTGAACTATGTTGGAGATGCTATGGGCTTGTTGGCCCTTTTATCAAGTTCTATTATTAAGTTTTCTATCTATTCTATTATGAAGTTCTTCCTAGTGTCAACTATGTTATTGTGCTATGGGCTTGTTGGCCCTATCTACATGTGTGTTGATTGTTCTCTTAGAGAGCTCGCTTTGTTAGTAACCACCTAGTGCATGCAGCCACAATGAACCCTTCTTTTTTACACAAGCCACAAATATGTAGCCACCTAGTTAGTGCATGCAGCCACAACATATTTGTTCAATTTATTTATCATAGCAAAATGGGTGCAGATGTGAGTGGATCAAAAAGGCTGCAACTGATCGTAAAAAACGATGCTCTAAATCGAGGAGACAAGCATGCAAGAAGAGAGGAACCAGTGGCAGCGACCGTGGCCGCATCCGTGGCGGCTGGCGTGCACGAAAGCGGCTCGGGCAGTGCATCATGGCGGCACGCATTAGCGCATGTAGGCTCGGTTGGCGCATGCAGGCTTGGTCGGTGCATCGTGGCGGCGCGCATGGACGCATGCGGGCAGGTTTGTTGAGTGCATGCATAGCAGGCTTCTGTCGTAGCGGCGCGTGCAGGCGTTTAATGCAAGGGACGGCCCAACGAAACCACGGCCCAACGGTCGAACAGCGACACCGCCCACCACGGCCCCACTCGGCAGAGTAAATGGTCAAAGCACTGACCCAACGGCGACGTCTGTTGTGACCTCTTCTGAGGGTTTCGGCTAAGGGAGTGGGGAAAACTGAGAAAAAGTTAAGAGTGTGGGGATGAATGACTGGAGCTAAGGAAACAGGGGCATCGATGTAAAAAAACCCAAGAAATATTTACTACAGAGTGTGTTCAAAGGCAATAGATTCGCCTTGCTGATGAAGGTTTGGCGCTCCATAGGCACCTTCGCCGAACTCCCGAAGAATGCGGCGGCCGCGACGAAGCACTATTTCACCCTCGAGGAGGACTCCATGCAGCAGGTCTTCTGGTTGTAGTTTCTGGACTCCGAGCGGTTGCCCCTACTCATCGATCAAATGAAGCATCTGTTGGAGATGCATCGGATGTCTGAGCTGGCCTTGAAGGTTCTCTGTGTCAGTCTGTGGCTTGCTGAGCCCATTCCGGACACCTACTTCGGCCTTGTGCAAAAGCTGCAGGAGGTGCCACTCCGGATTGACGCCGGGAAGCGGTCAGCGTGCCATGAGGGGGCGAGGCTCGTGTTTGCGAAGACCATGGTTCATTTGCCGAGGATTAATCCAATGGAGATGGCCACTGGTCCTCTTCCCCAAGGGACGGAGCACCGCCACCCCGAGAAGTACTTCTAGCAGGTGAAGACTAGAGCGCGGGCGATAGAGGGCTAGTGCTCGAAGGATGTAACGTTTGAGTAGTTGTGTCAAGTTTGTATTGGTTGGATCTTATGCCTTATACTGTGTCCGCTTGGCTTGTTTTATATTGTCATAATTTAATTTTGACTCTTGTTTGGTCGTATGTTTATTTTGAACGCTACCATTCGTCGGCTTCAACCCCCAAGTGAATATCACGAGGGGTGTTTCGTTTCCGCATTGTCACCCTTAGCCAATGTCTTGGTGCCCGAAGGCGGTAGTGTGGGAGCGAAACAAGGCAATCAGGCTATTCGGTTTTACTGCATTCACTTAGCCTTAGGAGCTTGATGGTGGGGACTAGGAACTAGCCCCTGGTGTATTGTGATGTACTTAGGGATCAAAATCTTCCCTTTCCGATCACATGGTTTGTGTTAAGACAAACCCTTCCTGTGACAGGGTGAAATCCCCAATGATTTTTATAGTCAAACCTCTTCATTGGATCGTGGACCCGTTCGCGCTTACTTTGACGGTCAGTTTTTGGCTTTTTCCTCCTAAGGTACTTGACCGGTCAAACCAGAAGTACAATCGTAGGGGTTCTCCCTTTGCCCTCTTAGCGAACTTGTGGAACATAAGGGGCAAGCACAGGAGCCAGGCAACCCAACAATTGACCCAAGACATAGTTCGAAACAGATGCATATAGTGCAATATCTGGGACGCTGAACACCTAGGTGGAAGCGGTGCCGGACTTGAAGATGTTGAGCTGATATATAAATCAAACTCTTGACTAATTAATTTTTTTTTGTGCTGGGCTCTTCGAAGAGCGAGGAGAGAATCAGAAAGGGAATAAACAAGTCGCAAGATGCGGATATCCAAACACCATAAAGGGTATTTTCATTATTCCTTGTATGATCAGGACGTCTAATCGTACAATTCAAACTGCAAAGGCAGTACTTGTAAGAGACGAAGAAAATTTACAGTGTAAAGGTTGACGCAGGGCCTTGATGCATGAGTTGAAGCCTTCATTGTGCCCTGTTGCACATCTTCGCCTTTGTTTCTGATAGGTGGTGATTGGGACCTTTGATGAGATGTTGATGGGCGAGGGCCCAGCCAATGGAGCTTTAAGCTTGGGGGAATCCAGAATTGGTCCCCGGGTCGTCCGAAGACGGGGTAATTCAAAGTTTAGTTTAACCGAGTATGTACTTCGAATTGATGTATGCCTCACGACTTCCCATGGTATTTCGAGTGTGAAGTTGTGCTCACGAGGCACGTGGAGCATGAAGAATGTGGGCATGATGTGCGATGGGTATCCCTATTAGTGGCGAACGCATGCGGGTTCCCATGATGGGGAACGGGTTCAAACCCATTTGTTGTTGTCGCAGCGGGTCGGCATCCAGGCCTATATGGGTCGGTGTGGTCTTCGGCCACTAGGGCTGCATTGTGCTCTTCGGTTCGAAGTGAGCGTTCTATGCTCCCGTTGGTAGTTATGACGCCCGAAGGACCAGGCATTTTCATCTTGGTGTACGTGTAGTGCCGAGCGACATTGAATTAGCGAACGTTGTTCAGACGTGGAGGGCATGATAGCCACTGCAAAAAGGTGCAATATCAAAGATCAAGTCCTCGCTTCGGAAATTATCCGGAGATCCAAACACCACTTCAAGTGTCATGGTACCCATGCAGCGGGTCTCCACTCCCGGAATGACCCCCTTGAAGGTGGTGTTACTGGGTTTAATCCTTGATGGATCGATCCTCATTTTCTTCACTGTATCCTCGTATATCATATTGAGGATGCTTCCTCCGTCCATTAGGACTCTAGTGAGGTGGAATCCATCAATGATGGGGTCTAGCACTAGGGCTGCAGATCCTCCATGGCGTATGCTCATGGGAGGATCCCTGCAATCTAATGTGATCAGGCAAGCTGACCATGGATTGAACTTCAGTGCTACCGGTTCGACGGAGTATACATCCCGTAGCGCTCGCTTCCTCTCCTATTTCAGTATATGGGTTGTGTAGATCATGTTTACCGTCTTGACTTCGGAGGGGAAGGGTTTCTGGCCTCCACTATTCGTCCTGTGTGGCTCATCATCTCCTTGCTACGTGGGATTTTGCCCGAGTCTTCGGCATTGAGCTTGCCAGCCTGCTTTGTCACCCAACAATTACGGTTGGAGTGGTTGGCAGGCTTTTTCTGACATGCCATGGATCTGGCAGGGCCTATCCCAAATTGTTTCTAGCCTGGACGGGCCATTGTTGTTCCCTTTAGCGGTCTTTTTGTGTTGTCCAGACTTTGAGTTTCGAAATCCGATGTTTACTACCGTATCCTCACCTTTGCCATCATTGTGGTGACATTTGTTCCTGCTGCATCGCGACTTTTCGTTTCCATCCCGGACTTCAGAAGTACCAAGGGTATCGGGATTGGCGGTTTTATGACCAAGCCAATTGTCCTCGCCTGTGCAAAAGCGGGTCATGAGAGAAGTAAGGGCTGCCATGGTTCATGGTTTGTCCGAGCCGAGCTACCTTATGAGCCATTCATCCCTGACACTATGCTTGAAGGTGGCCAAGGCTTTGGCGTCCAGACAGTCGACAATCTTGTTTTTCTTGGTAAGGAATTGGTTCCAGAATTGCCAGGCAGATTCATCGGGTTGTTGTGTAATGCGATTTAGGTTGTCAACATCCGAAGGCCGGACATAGGTGCCCTGAAATTTTTCTTGAAAAGCATCCCCGAGCTCTTCCCAACAACCTATAGAGTGTGCGGGGAGGCTGTTCAACCAGTGCCGAGCTAGGCCTTTGAGCTTCAGCGGTAAATATTTATGGTAATGATAACTCACGAACAATCGGGAGTTAAGCATGGCAACCCGAACGGGCCTAGATGGCAAGTTTAGTTTGCGTGAGATTAGGGAAACATGGCAATTTTCTGACAAAAAAATGAAAAAGGACGAAGTTGCCATCCCCTATCAACTAAAGTTGTCATCCCCTATGAACTAAAGTTGCCATGTAAAATCGTTCGGGACGAAATGCTCAAAATCCGAAAGTTCGGGAGTTATTCGATTCCATATTTACTGGCGTGGAGGTCATCTCCTCGTGCCATGTATATGTGGAGGATGAAATCCACTATCTATATGGCTGGATCCATGGTTCCATCATATGATTCAATGTTTATAGGCTTGAACCTTTTGGGAATTGATGTTGCATTAACATCTCTGTGAAGCCCAAGGGGTGTGCGACACCTCGAACTCGGGCTACATCGCGTCAGAGGACTTCGGCCCTCCGAATCTGTTGCTACTCCCGGATTCTATCATTCAGTTTACCCGGTCATTGTATGCTTCTCGGTGGGAGGGCGAGTCTTCTTTGGGTCTGTAAATTGACTTGGTACGACCTCGCCCGGCGTGTAGGTGATGGCGGAGGTCCTACTCGTAAGTGGGCCACATTTGATCCTTGTTGTAATAGCGAGGTGGGGCGGCTGGTTGTTCGGCCTCATCAGCTTCTCTATCTTGTCCTCTAGGGAGGCGGTTCAGTTGTTTGACGCGTGTGTATGTTGGACGTGTTGTCTCTAAGGCTTTGTCATCGAACTGAGATAGCAGTTTTCACTTAGGATAGCTCTTGACTTGCTATTTGTGGTCGTACCCTTCCTCGACAACTAGGACTTTGGTCCACCGCTCATTGAGGGTGTCCTGTTCGGCCTTGATTTTGCGCTTTTGTTTCTTCAGGCTGCGGGCAGTGGCTAAAAGCCTCCACTTGAACCTTTCCTGCTCCAGTGGGTCTTCTGGGACGATAAAATCGTCCTCCTTGAGACTGGCCTCCTCTTCGGACAACGGGAGGTAGTTGCTATCTTTGCAGTCATCAGGATTTTCTGGGTTGAATGGGTCCTCCTGCCCCGCAAGGTCATCCTGATGATGTTCGTCGGCTGTGGCTCCGGTGGGGTCATCCATATTGTTCTCGGTGTCATTCTCTGCTGAGTCTATGTTGCTCGCATGGCTTCGGCGTGTATTTGACCGGCAGCATTATTTTCGACGTTTGGGTGGCTTGTCTTCGAGCTTGCCTCTGTCCTGATTGGGAGTGTCGTCACCATCTTTTGGGGTGTCCACCATGTAAATATCGTAGGTGGACGTGGCTCTCCAGCGGTCGGTGACAAGGGGAGCGGCATCGGTCCCAACCATGGCTCCGCTATCATCATCCATATATCCGGAGTTTTCTGACTTATAGTCTAGCATATCGGTTAGATCATCAATAGTGGCTACCAAGTGGGTGGTGGGTGGGACGCAAAATTCCATTTCGAACGCCTCGAAGGGTCTATGTTTGAAGGCGGAGGGTAGGTTCTCCTAGATAGTCATTTTCTGAATTCGGTCTAGCGCCTCGCTAAACATATTGAGGGTTGCGAGACTTGAGGGCTCTAGGCTAGATTTTGTGGTGATAAAGCAGAGGTCAGTCTGTGACTCAACTGATCCTTCATCCCGGGTGGACCTATGTTCAGGATTCGGGACTGAAACCTCGATGGGCACCAGATTGTCCTTAGAAAATGGGGGTGTGCTTTGACCCTCCCGCATGCCTTCAATGCCAATGTTTGAGGTCGGGTCGTTTCGGGCCGCGGGTCACCCCTGGCCGCCATTCTCCGACTCAGGGTGTGGGCTCGAGGCCAGCTGGGTCTTGTGGGGGAGGAGCTAGGCTGAGATCGAATCTAGGCCTCTGACCTCTAGTTCTGGATCAAGGGCTGGGGATAAATCCTTCGCCCAAGTGAGTCCGGTTGATGGTGGGGTAAGGTCCCCTCTCTCAAGGAGTCCTTCCTGGCTCGAATCCATTTGATGGACTGGGGCTGATTCACAGAACGGATCAGAGGTGTACATCGGACCAGGCGTGATAAGACCTGTGGGGGTGGTGAATCCGGTGAACCAAATTCCCCCACGTGTCGGTGATGTACTCCAGATTGTTGAATCGAATCCGGTGTTCGGGAGCGAAGTTATCGACCTGGTCAAGATGGCCAGCTGAGGGAGTCCTGGATTAGGGGGTGTCCGGATGGCCGGACTATGACCTTTGGCCGAACTCCCGGACTATGAAGATACAAGATTGAAGACTCTGTCCCGTGTCCGGATGGGACTTTCCTTGGTGTGGAAGGCAAGCTTGGCGATACGATATGAAGATCTCCGCCCATTGTAACCGACTCTGTGTAACCCTAGCCCTCTCCGGTGTCTATATAAACCAGAGAGTTTTAGTCCGTAGGACGAACAACAATCATACCATAGGCTAGCTTCTAGGGTTTAGCCTCTCTGATCTCGTGGTAGATCCACTCTTGTACTACCCATATCATCAATATTAATCAAGCAGGAGTAGGGTTTTACCTCCATCGAGAGGGCCCGAACCTGGGGAAAAACATCGTGTCCCTTGTCTCCTATTACCATCCGCTTAGACGCACAGTTCGGGACCCCCTACCCGAGATCCGCCGGTTTTGACACCGACATTGGTGCTTTCATTGAGAGTTCCTCTGTGTCGTCACCTTTAGGCCCAATGGCTTCTTCGATCATCAATCATGACGCAGTCTAGGGTGAGACCTTTCTCCCCGGACAGATCTTCGTATTCGGCGGCTTCGCACTGCGGGCCAACTCGCTTGGCCATCTGGAGCAGATCGAAAGCTACGCCCCTGGCCATCAGGTCAGGTTTGGAAGCTTAAATTACACGGCCGACATCTGCGGGGACTTGATCTTCGATGGATTCGAGCCACGGTCGAGCGTGCCACTCTGTCCCGATGGGCATGATCTAACTCTGCCGCCGGACAGCGCCCAGAGTGCCGCTCAGGTGTCTGCTCTGATCATTAGCTCGGAGCCGACTGCACTAGTCGGGGATGGACGGTTGGACGCCACCCCGGCAGCTGCAATCTCTATGGTGATAGAGCCGAATACCAGCCTAGTCCTTTGCAGGGCCCATGACTCCAAGGTGTCGGACTCTGCTCCGGACTCCATATATTCCGCACCCCTTCCAATCGAACCCGATTGGGCTCCGATCATGGAGTTCACCGCCACAGACGTCTTTCAGCACTGGCTCTTTGGCGATATCCTAGATTTACTAAAGTCTCTCTCTTTGTCAGGAGAGCCCTAGCCGGACTATGGTCAGCAGGGTTGGGATGCGGACGACGAAGAAATTCGAAACCCACCCACCACCGATTTTGTACACACTGTCGACGATCTAACCGACATGCTCGACTTCGACTCCGAAGACATCGACGGTATGGACGCCAATGAAGGAGATTACCAAGAACCAGCACCTATAGGGAACTGGAAAGCCACCTCGTCATATGACATATACATGGTGGACACCCCCAAAGCAGGGGATGGCGATGAAAAAACGGAGGACGACCCCTCCAAGAAGCAACCCAAGCGCCGACGTCAGCGGCGCCGCTCTAAATCCTGCCAGAGCAAAAACGGTGATTCCGGCACCGGAGATAGCAACACGCCGGACAGTGCCGAAGACGAACCCCCTCCAGCACGATTCAGTGCAGGAGGACGAAGGAGCCAGCCCTCATGAGAGAGCGACCGACAGAGAGGTCGAGGACGACAATTATATGCCTCCCTCCGAAGACGAGGCAAGCCTCGACGACGACGAATTCGTCGTGCCAGAGGATCCCGTCGAACAAGAGCGTTTGAAACGCAGGCTTATGGCCATGGCAAGCAGCCTCAAGAAAAAACAGCAGCGGCTTAGAGCTGACCAAGACTTGCTAGCTGACAGATGGACCGAAGTCCTGGCGGCCAAAGAGTATAAACTCGAGCGCCCCTCCAAGAGCTACCCAAAGCGCAGGCTGCTACCCCAACTTGAGGAGGAAGCAACTAAACCTACATCACCAGCGTACGATGCGCCCGATCGGCCACCCCGTGGCCGCGACAGAGAGGCCTTCAGGCCCTCGACCCAAGCCGCACCCCGGCACCTCTCAAAACATACCAGAGTACGGGGAGACGCAACAGACCTGCAAGACATATTGGAGAATAAGGCAAGGAAAACAAGATCGATCTAAGGATCGCATAGGCTCCCCGCTTCACGTGACGCTAGCCGTCACGCCGGACATGATAAATACGGCCAGGCCGAATACAACAGACCAAGCTCATCCGAGCTGCGTCGTGATATAGCTAGTACAGGGGCGCCGCACACCCACTATGCTTCACAGATGAAGTAATGGATCATAAAATCCCTGAGGGCTTTAAACACGTAAACATTGAATCATACGATGGCACAACAGATCCTGCGGTATGGATCAAGGATTATCTCCTTCATATCCACATGGCCCGTGGTGATGATCTACACTCCATCAAATACCTCCCGCTCAAGCTTAAAGGACCAGCTTGACATTGGCTTAACAGCCTGCCAGCATAGTCAATTAGTTGCCGGGAGGACCTGGAATCCGCATTCCTTGACAACTTCCAGGGCACTTATGTGCGACCACCAGATGCCGATGACCTAAGCCACATAATCCAGCAGCCAGAGGAATCGGCCAGACAATTCTGGACACGGTTCCTAACCAAGAAAAATCAAATAGTCGACTGTCCGGACGCCGAGGCCCTTGCAGCCTTCAGGCACAACATCCAAGACGAATGGCTTGCCCGGCACCTAGGACAGGAAAAGCCGAAATCTATGGCAGCCCTCACGACACTCATGACCTGCTTTTGTGCGGGAGAAGACAGCTGGCTAGCTCGTAGCAATAACATAACCATGAGCCCTGGCAATTCGGATACCAAGGACAACAATGGCAGGTCACGTCGCAACAAGCACAAGCGTCGCATTAACAGTGACAATACTGAAGATATGACAGTCAATGCCCGATTCAGAGGCTCTAAACCCGGTCAGTGGAAGAAGCCATTCAAAAGAAACCCTCCGGGCCCATCCAGTTTAGACCGGATACTCGATCGCTCGTGCCAGATACACGGCACCCCCAAACAGCCAGCCAACCACACCAACAAGGATTGTTGGGTGTTCAAGCAGGCAGGCAAGTTAAGCACCGAAACCAAAGACAAGGGGTTGCATAGCGATGACGAGGAGGAACACCGGCCGCCGAACAACAGAGGACAGAAGGGATTCCCCCCGTAAGTGCGGACGGTGAACATGATATACGCAACCCACATCCCCAAAAGGGAGCGGAAGCGTGCTCTCAAGGACGTCTATGCGTTGGAGCCAGTCGCCCCAAAGTTCAACCCATGGTCCTCCTGCCCGATCACTTCTGATAGAAGGGACCACCCCACTAGCATCTGTAATGGCGGATTCGCCGCATTGGTCCTAGACCCAATTATCGACGGATTTCACCTCACCAGAGGCCCTAATGGACGGCGGCAGCAGCCTGAACCTGCTTTATCAGGATACAGTGCGAAAAATGGGTATCGATCCCTCAAGGATTAAACCCACAAAGACAACCTTTAAAGGCATCATACCAGGTGTAGAAGCCAGCTGTATAGGCTCGGTTACACTCGAAGTGGTCTTTGGATCCCCGGATAATTTCCTAAGCGAAGAGTTAATCTTCGATATAGTCCCATTCCGCAGTGGCTATCACGCCCTGCTCGGACGAACCGCATTTGCAAAATTCAATGCGGTGCCGCACTATGCATATCTCAAGCTCAAGATGCCAGGACCTCGCGGAGTCATCATGGTAAATGGAAACACCGAACGCTCTCTCCGAATGGAGGAGCACACGGCGGCCCTGGCAGTGGAAGTACAGAGTAGCCTCTCAAGGCAATTCTCCAATCCAGGTTTCAAACGTCCGGACAATGTCAAGCGAGCTCGAAGTAACCTACAACAAATCCTGCTGGCACGTTCCGAGAAAGCATAGCGGTGCGGCCCCAACCCAGCCCTCGCCAGATGGTGATATCGGTACCACGCGTACATAATTACGCCTTAGAGATACCATGGTCATAAGGGGAGGGGCACAACTACGGCACGCCCAGAATGCGGCTCAACCACACTAAGGGGCTCCCTATTCCGCCGTTTCCTTTTTATACACTTTCAGGACCCAACTATTCTGAAGGCCTCTCCGGCAATACACTCGCCGAACACATGATGCAACAGCCAGGGAGATAACAAGCCGCGTCAAATGTCCAGGTGGTCTCTATAACGAGCTTAATACCTGTTTTACTTAAAATCCCATAGCTTGCCCCTGGAGGGGGACATGTTAAATAATCCCATCTCTTGCTTATCGCACTACTTGTATCGTTCTGCTTTCATAGCAGCCCTTTTTTAATAAACAATACATAGCTCTTATCTATTATTGTACTCATCTATTTTTTATATACAAATATGTTCAGTCATGACATTCTGCAACCGTACACTCTATGACCTTTGGCCGGATTAGGGGGTGTCCGGATGGCCGGACTATGACCTTTGGCTGGACTCCTGGACTATGAAGATACAAGATTGAAGACTCCGTCCCGTGTCCGGATGGGACTTTCCTTGGCGTGGAAGGCAAGCTTGGCAATACGATATGAAGATCTCCTCCCATTGTAACCGACTCTGTGTAACCCTAGCCCTCTCCGGTGTCTATATAAACCGGAGAGTTTTAGTCCGTAGGACGAACAACAATCATACCATAGGCTAGCTTCTAGGGTTTAGCCTCTCTGATCTTGTGGTAGATCCACTCTTGTACTACCCATATCATCGATATTAATCAAGCAGGAGTAGGGTTTTACCTCCATCGAGAGGGCCCGAACCTGGGTAAAAACATCGTGTACCTTGTCTCCTATTACCATCCGCCTAGACGCACAGTTCGGGACCCCCTAGCCGAGATCCACCGGTTTTGACACCGACACCAGCCGAATCAGCGTGCAACACGATGCTGCCAAAAGCAAAGAATTGTCCAGGGATGAAGAGATCCATAGAACTGATGTCCTCACTAAGGACTAAGGGAGCCATTGATCCTTCCGGCGATCCAACCAGTGGAACTCTCAATGAAAGCACCAATGTTGGTGTCAAAACAGGTAGATCTCGCGGTAGGAGGTCTCGAGCTTTGGATCTTGGATCAATGGGTAACAGGAGACGATGAACACTTTACCCAGGTTCGGGCCCTCTCAAGGAAGTAAAACCCTACGTCTTGCTTGATTATATTGAGTGAATAATGAAGTTTACAGAGTAGATCTACCTCAACATCAGTATGAGCTAAACCCTAGGCTGCGGGGGGATGAAGATAGCTCTCCCCCTAATGACTACAACCCTCAGTTTATATATACACTGACAGGGGTAGGTTTACCGAAGATAGATTACAATTAGGAATCAAAGAGATCCTGCGCCTTCTTGACTTGGAGGGCACACAACTGCTTCATAGATCTCCTGTCATAGTATGGCTCCACCAGTCCGACCCATGCACAATGGGTCGTCACCCCGAGGACCCCTTAGTCCATGACTCCCTCACCTGTAGTAGACAACTTGTCTAGGTTAGAAAATGTTCTTGATGAACCACTACCAATTGATGATAGCTTTCCTAATGAACAATTAGCTGTCATAAATTCTTCTCATAGTAATCCATGGTATGCTGATTATGCCAATTATATTGTTGTTAAATTTATACCACCTAGCTTCACAGACCAACAAAGACATTACTTATGGGATGACTCACACCTTTATAAAGAAGGAGCTGATGGTGTTATTAGACGTTGCGTACCTGAGCGTGAATAGGAACAAATCCTACGCAAGTGTCACTCTAAGGCCTATGGAGGACACCATGCTGGAGATAGAACTGCACACAAGGTATTACAATCTGGTTTTTATTGGCCTACTCTTTTCAAGGATGCTCATAAGTTTGTCTTGTCTTGCGATGAATGTCAAAGAATTGGAAATATTAGTAGACGTTAGGAAATGCCTATGAATTATTCACTTGTTATTCAACCATTTGATGTTTGGGGATTTGATTATATGGGACCTTTTCCTTCCTCTAATGGGTATACACATATTTTAGTTGCTATTGATGTTACTAAGTGGGTACAAGCTATTGCAACTAGCAGTGTTGATCATAGAACTTCCATTAAAATGCTTAAAGAAGTTATTTTCCCGAGGTTTGGAGTCCCTAGATATTTAATGATTGATGGTGGTTCACACTTTATTCATGGTGCTTTCCATAAATTGCTTTCTAAGTATGATGTTAACCATAGAATGGCATCTCCATATCACCCTCAGTCTTGTGGTCAAGTAGAATTGAGTAATTGAGAAATAAAGTTGTTTTTGCAAAAGACTATTAATAGATCCAGAAACAATTGGTCTAAGAAACTTGTTGATGCATTATGGGCTTAAATAACTGCTTATAAGAACCCTATGGTTATGTGTCCATACAAAAATGGTTTATGGAAAAGCATGTCACTTACCTCTCGAACTAGAACATAAAGCTTATTGGGAAATTAAAGAGCTCAACTATGATTTCAAACTTCACGGTGAGAAGAGGTTATTTGACATTAGCTCTCTTGACGAATGGATAACCCAAGTCTATGAGAATTCCAAATTGTTTAAAGAAAAAGTTAAAAGATGGCATGATAAAAGGATACAAAAGCGTGAATTTAATGTAGGTGACCTTGTCCTGCTATACAATTCTCGTTTAAGATTTTTTAGAGGAAAGCTTCTCTCTAAGTGGGAGGGCCCTTACATTATCGAAAAAGTTTATCATTCTGGTGCCATCAAAATCAACAACGCCGAAGGCACTAACCCGAAGGTGGTAAACGGGCAAATAATCAAACATTATATCTCAGGTACTCCCATAAATGTTGAGACCAATATTATTAATACCATAACACCATAGGAGTACATAAGGGAGACCTACCTAAACGTTTCAGACTCCGAAAAGGAATAGGTATGTGGTACCGTAAGTAAACCGACTCAAAACCTTTTCCAATGGCAATTTTACTCCGTTTTGGAACATTTAAAAAATTAGGAAAATAAAAAGTAGTCCAAAAAGTGCACGAGGAGGCGACAAGCCTTGGGGCGCGCCCTACCCCCCTGGGTGCACCTCCCTGGCTTGTGGCAACCTTGTGTGCCCTCCGAACTTTGTATTCTTACAGTACACTTCTTTTGGTCGATAAAAATTCATTATATAATCTCCGGAGATTTTGACCACCATACAATGACAATATCCCATGTTCTTGTTTCGAGCTATTTTTCTGACAGATCTAGATCGCTATGACATCCCCAAGCACTCCGAAGGACAAGTTCTTCGAGAAGGTCATCAACCCCTACCTCACGGAGGTGTTGAAATGCCCTGAAACCATTGAGATGCGTGAGGGGGTGTTGCACATCCGTGATGTTCAAGGACCAAAGGGGACCGGAAGCATGGAGATGAGGCTCGAAGCAATGGAGCAACAAGTCTTTAGGTGCCAAGGGATGGTGGAACGTGGACTCAACTCCAATCACTCCATGATCACGGAATTTACCCGTGACCAAAAGCTGGACGCCAAGAACATCGGAGAGGACATCTTCAAGCATCATGAGAAAATCGAGCATCTCCGAGCCCAGATCAATGACCTGCAAAACCAAAACTGTGAGTAAGAATACAAATTTAAGAGGATGAGTTTGGCTGCATATTTGAGGATCCCGGAGACTCGTTCATTTTTTTACGATGGTGAAGCTATGCCTTGGAAGATGGAGGATAAGATTCTTTCATCATCAACGACTCCATCATCACCACCTCCAAAGAAAGAGACCTAAATACATGGGTATGGGTACTCCCCTTGGCAACTGCCAAGCTTGGGGGATGTGCCCCAGTATCGTATCACCATCACATCTTTACCTTTATCGTTTTTCTTAGTTCGATCCTTTTGGTTATATCTCGGTTTAGTAGAATAACGTTTTAGTATGATCTAGCTTTGAGTTTTGCTTTGTGTTCCCTCTATGTAATTGAGTCCAAGAGTTATATAATAAAGATTAGTTTTGAGTTGAGGGCTTTGCTTTCTTCCTAGATCATGAGAAAAAGAAAAAAGAGTAAAAGAAATAAAAAGATTGTATAATGATCTTAAGGTAAGTGATGACTTCACATGTAAGAAGTATGTCACATGAAATTTGTTGGGAGTTGACAAACATAGTTTTGGTCATTGTTGGAATTAATAAGAAGTAACAAATAAAGAGAGGTACTACATACAAATATACTTTCTTGGACATATTTTGTGATTGTGAGCACTCATTAAAATATTATATGCTAAAAGGTTGATGTTCTACAAGGAAGAAAACGTAATGGGTTATGTTTCTTTATATTCAAATAGAAGTTATATTTTCATGGATTCTCTGACATGTTGAGCTTGATTCTCATACCTTCCTAGCCAAATCCTAGGGTTATGTGCAGACACAATGGTTCATAGCAAATACAATATGAAGAAACGCTAGTTATCCCACCTATGCAAAGAAACAATAATTATCTCATTCACCTAAACATCCAACAGTGCTACCGACTGCAGCGAGGCACACGCTGAGGTCTAGAAGAAATACATATCAGCCGCACAATTACAAAAGAGCCATGGCGTAGTTGGGAGTTCCACGTAAGGTCATCAGTGCTTATTAGACACCCATACCACGTACAGTCATCTGGACATCGTAGGCTAGCCATGCCTTGCTTGATGCAAGGCCGTCTTTTGCCTCGTACAACATAAAATATCCATGCATTTGTTTCTTGGTATAATTAGAATTTTCATTCCCGCACAGGCCCAATGAAACAACAGGAAGAACCGGTTAGGCAAAGTCCCAACCCAGCAACGCAGAAGCTCAATCTTGCGTGGGCTTTGACTCTGCCTGGACAAAACTAAAAAATAGCGTACATAAAAATCATCAAGATAGGACGAAACAAAGGCGGACCAAACCTAGAATACCTATTCCCTTTAATAGTAGGTATAGATTAGTGTGAGGGAAATAAGCTTTATACAAACTTATGATATGGAAGAAATAAAAGCGACAGACTACGTAAGAAAGCTCTTGATCACAAGTGGCAATATAAAGTGACGTTCTTTTGCATTAATATTTTGTGCATCCAACCATAAAATCCATGACAACCTCTGCTTCCCTCTGCGAAGGGCCTATCTTTTATTTACCCTCTATCGTAATGCAAGAGTCATGGTGATCATTACCTATTCTTTTGATACTTTCGCTTTTTGGCAAGCACTATATGTTGGGGGGAGATCCAGATATATTTATATATCAACTTGGATGTAGATATTCATAAATTATTATTGTTGACATTACCCTTGAGGTAAAAGGTTGGGAGGTGAAACCATAAGCCCCTATCTTTCTCTGTGTCCTATTAAAACTTTCATGTCATAAAGTATCATGGGAGTGTCAGCAATTATGAAAGAATAAATGATAGTTGAGTATGTGAACTTGCTGAAAACCTCTTACATTGACTCTTTCCTATGTTATGATTAATTGCAATTGCACCAATGATTGAGATAATAGTTTGTTAGTTTTGAACAAAGTTCTTGTTCCATACTTTACCTTGTGAATGAATTCTTACTTTGGCATAAGAAATTTTATGACAAAATATTTTGTTGTTCTAAAGATGATCATGATGCCTTCATGTCTGTATTTTATTTTATCGACACCTCTATCTCTAAAACATGTGGACATGATTATTGATTTTGACTTCCGCTTGAGGACAAGCGAGGTCTATGCTTGGAGGAGTTGATACGTCCATTTTGCATCATTCTTTTATATTAATATGTATTGCATTATGGGATGTTATTACACATTATGGTACAATACTTATGCCCTTTCTCTCTCATTTTACAAGGTTTACACAAAGAGGGAGAATGTCAGCAGCTGGAGGTCTGGACCGAAAAGGAGCAAATCTGAGAGACGTATTCTACACAACTCAAAAAAGTCCTGAAAATTTACGAACACTTATTTTGAATATATAAAAATATTTAGCAAAGAAAATACCATTGGGGACCCACCAGGTGGCCACAAGCCTGGGGGCGCACCCTACCCCCCTGGGGGCGCTCCTAGGGCTTGTGGGCCCCCTTGGCAGGTCTCCGGTGCCCATCTTTCCTACATGGAGGGTTTTTATCTGGAAAAAAATCATAAGGAATCTTTTGGGGTGAAGCACCGCCGTCTTGAGGCGGAACCTGGGCAGAAGCAATCTAGGGCTCCAGTGGAGCTGTTCTGCCAAGGAAACTTCCCTTCAGGAAGGGGAAAACGAAGCCATTGTCATCACCAACGATCCTCTCATCAAGAGGGGGTCAATATCCATAAACATCTTCACCAGCACCATCTCCTCTCAAACCCTAGTTCATCTCTTGCATCCAATCTTTGTCTCAAAACCTCAGATTGGTACCTGTGGGTTGCTAGTAGTGTTGATTACTCCTTGTAGTTGATGCTAGTTGGTTTATTCAGTGGAAGAACATATGTTCAGATCCTTGATGATATTCAATACCCCTCTGATTATGAACATGAATATGCTTTGTGAGTAGTTATGTTTGTTCCTGAGGACATGGGAGAATTCTTGTTATAAGTAATCATGGAACTTGGTATTCATTCAATATTTTGATGAGATGTATGTTGTCTTTCCTCTAGTTGTGTTATGTGAACGTCGACTACATGAAACTTCACCATGATTTGGGCCTAGAGGAAGACATTGGGAAGTAATAAGTAGATGATGGGTTGCTAGAGTGACGGAAGCTTAAACCTTAGTTTATGCGTTGCTTCGTAAGGGGTTGATTTCCATCCATATGTTTCATGCTATGGTTAGATTTATCTTAATTCTTCCTTCCTAGTTGCGGATACTTGCGAGAGGAGTTAATCGGAAGTGGGAGGCTTGTCCAAGTAAGTACAAGACCCAAGCACCGGTCCACCCACATATCAAATTAAGTAACAAAGGCGGATCATATGAGCATGATGAAAACTAGCTTGACAGTAATTCACATGTGTCCTCGGGAGCGCTTTACTTATATAAGAGTTTGTCGAAGCTTGTCCTTTGCTACAAAAAGGATTGGACCACCTTGCTGCATCTTTGTTACCCTTGTTACTTCTTACCCGTTATGAATTATCTTATCACAAAACTATCTGTTACCGATAATTTCAGTGCTTGCAGAGAATACCATGTTGAAAACTGTCTGTCATTTCCTTCTGCTCCTCGTTGGGTTCGACACTCTTTCTTATCAAAAGGACTACAATAAATCCCCTACACTTGTGGGTCATCACCAGAGTGGATCACCCCCTTCATACAATTACTCGAGTTCTTCGCTATGCATGATCCGTAGAAGCTCATGAACCTCACGGTGAACTCTACCAGGATTTTGTAAGGGTTAGCTATCTCGCTAGACTTCAGTCGGAAGTGAATCAAATTAAAAAAAACGGTTTTGCACATGTACCTTCAATCTTTATGTAGTATTGGATGGCTTCCCCTTGGTCATGGGCTTCCACGACAAAATGTTATATATTCTTTGAGTTGTTCTTTCTGAAACTTGCAGAATACACACCGCTCACAAGCATGCAGGCAAAGAACATATACATTAGTACATTCTACAGAATAATCTAGTTGGGAAATGGAAACTAAATACCAGTAAAGTGTGGGTGAAGATGCTTGTAGTCATGCTCACATGGTTCAACTCCGATGGCAGTTCGTCCACACTGTTATGAAAATCTTTATCCATGTCCCTTCTCAGTCCAGTGACCACGTGCTACATCTCACCGGGAAAAGGAAAAAGATTAATGAGCAATGGAAAATATGAGAATTGGATGAGCTCATCAAATCACACAAACCATGTGATCCTAAGGTAGAGCAGACCTTACACTTAAAATGAAATAAGGTGACATGTTATGCTTAATAATTTTTCTGATCTTCCCTCAAATGAGATACAACCTATGTAGAAGTGGAATCAGTAGATTATATTTTGTTGTGTAGTTTAAGAAAGAAGATCATGCATACTGAACTACAAAACAACATGGTGGAAGGGTAGCATATGCTTTGTACTTGGCTCCTCCAGAATTTTCTTGGCCACATTATATATTTCCTCCTCCCATCCCGTCAAATTAGGATAATCTTCTACGAACGGATAGATGTGTTTGTCAAGGTAGTTTTTTTTCAATATGGAAAACCGAAATCATAGAAATTTTTTGGCACAAGAAAAGTAGCGTCAATAGTTTCAAATAATGAATAGACACTCACAATAAGCAAGCTCAGGATCAGGCCCAGAGCGCGACCGCTCAGGATCTACCTACATGAATTGATCTCCCATGGGGTTGACGATGAAATGCAGCTCAAAATATCACCTCTCTACAACCGGATGAACCTTCAACACCCACACCTGCACCTCGCAAGGCAAACACAAAGAAGTTAATATCGCGCCGCAACACAATGAAGCATGGTGCTTGCTGTCCGCTAGAGCAATGCGTAGAGAGTTTTAGTTTCAAAATTTTCAAGCTCGGTGTCCCCTGAATTTAGGACACTAATCATCATTGTTCTGCACGCCTAGCCTGAGCGTATCTGGTTTCCAACACGGTAGGTAAAGGTAACTAAGAGGTTCAAGCTTTCACAGCAACGATTTACTGAACTGAACAAGAACAATCTATTTTTAGAGCCCTAATAAAGTAACCATAATAGGTTCTCAGCAGAAGGCATAGATAGTCTAATTTCTTTGGGTATTAATGATCCAACTAACTGAACTGAAGTTGAACAATAGTTAAGCCATTTTACGGGGCACTTCTTTATTTTTGTAAATATCTTAGTATTATTTGTTCCTTTATAAAAAAAACAATGTTCTCCTGCATTTGAAACAGAATTTACCGAAGACCAAGGACATGCATAACCTGATTTGAAATATAACAACAGGATTGTTTCTTTCAGACCAAGGATATTTTACTTTTGTTAATATCTTATTATTGTCTAGACCTTGATGAAAACAAAGTTTCCCTCAATACAAAATAGAATTGACCGACTCCTAGATCTACAAGGATGCAAGCAAAAAAACCTTACATCCTTGTACGCCATGCTCTCCTTGAATAATTTGAAGTCGTCAACTGCAGGAAACAAGAAAAAGGCAGTAGTAATCAGCCCTGTTGATTCGTGAAGATGTCCATCATCTATCTTTGCTCTACAATCTACATGATTTAGGTATTCTCAAATGGAACAGAAACAAAATGTAGTGACAACTTACTGGAAGGAAAGTGGATAACAGCAGCGTGACTGTACATATTGTCCATATGATCCTGGCAACAACCTAATTTGAAATATATCATCAGGAAGTGTTCTTTCAGACCAAGGACAAATTATGTAGGGGAATGTTTGTTGAAATTATAAGTCGTCAAGAAGATCAAGATAGAGGGTGCAGTCAAGTGCAATGGAGATTCAGAGTCATGTGAGAAATATGATGATTCATCATACCTGAGAGTACTCGTACTGTAATGGAACTCCAGGCATCTCTCCGCTGCCAGACAAAACTATGATGCCCACATCTGCATCGATTTCACAAGTCAAACACGATGAATTTATTTTCCGGTGGAACTTGATTAGGCATTCAGGACACAATCAGGCATAGTGCTTGCTATTCATTATTCTTGATGTCAGCTAGAGAAAATGGATAGAGGGTTTGATTTTAGCTAACTAATCATCACCATTATTCTATGAGCCTAGCCTAGCTTGAGCTTGAGCTTTAGGTTTTGCAGTTGAGTAGGTAAAGGTAACCAAGATGAGAGATCCCTGTTTTAGAGCCATTATTTACTCTACTGATGGTATGACCGAATGACTTAGTTTTAGAGGAATTATTTTCAAAACCCCAATAAAGTAACCGCAACAAGTTCTAGTGTATCAAACTATGGATTATTAATATCAATGAAGGATCAATGAAAAACGAAGAACTTTTACTCAATGCATGTAGATTAAGAAAGCATAGATGGGGGTAAAGAATCACATGGAGTACCCTGGTTCCAATATGAATCCAATAGAGAGAGAAGAGAGATGGGCAGGGCACCTTGTTCATGGCTGCATCATTTAGGCTAGAGCACCTTATCCATGGCTACAACACCAAGGCCATAACACCTTGTCCATGGCATCCTCAATGGGAACCAGCGGTTCGAGCATGCCGAATCTGAGCCTGCATCGGATCCTAGCCTGCTGCTCGATCTAGTGTGAGGAAGAGGGGAGGAAGTCGCCGATGGTATGGAGAAGGGAATGGGCGGGAGCGTTAGCCGTTGGGGATGGTACGGGTGTTGATGGCGGCGACTGCAGCAAGGTCGCCGGTGGTGGCGGTCGATGAGGGAAAGGGAGAGGAATCGGGGGATGGGATCTAGGGGCTGGGCCGCTAGCCAATCCTTTTCTCGGGAAGCACAGCGAAAACCCACGACGACAAAGCAGGCGCACAACAGCGACTAGCCCTACTCGAGTCATGTCCCTCCTCTCGGCTAGATCCGCACATTGGCTGCAGGGCACGGCCCGACGGTGACGGAGATAGAGAGAGAGAGAGGGAGAGAGAGAGGGAGAGAGGGAGAGAGAGAGAGAGAGCTCAGGAGAGGGGGAGGACCACGAGGCTTGGGAGGAGCGACGGCGGGGAGTCTGTGAAGGAAGGGTGGAGGAAGCGGCGTGTCTAACTCAAGGGGAAAGAGAGATAGAGAGGGGTAGAGATGAAGACGTGAGCTGCCTTCGTAGGGAAGAAAGGAATTGATTGCTACCTTCCGCACGGAAGGAAAGGAATTAATCGTTGCCTTTTTTCTCCTCGATACTTTCCTAGACACGTGGCATCGCTTGTTGGTCACCCATTGAGCGTAGCTTATTGTTTTGGATGGCGTGACAAAGTGCAACAATCAAATACTACAAATTAAGTGGAGTTGAATATGCAATGAGTTGCATATTCATGAAACACCATATTCATTTATTTAGTTCTTCCTGTTTATGTACATGACAAGATTAAAAGGTGGAGGAGGTAGCGGGCCATCTAGAAGGAAGTAGGCGGCTGAGCCTTGGGGAGATCATGGCCCGTGCATTGGCGCGGTGCCAGGCCAGCACGATGCGGTCAATGGAAGATGGGGCATCCTCCTCACTCGAATGAAATAGAGGTGTGGAAAGTGGGCGGCCACGGGACGTGCGGATTCGGATGCGACGCATCGTTCTGGTTTGATTCCCGGTGGAACTGTTGTGCGGAGGGTCATGGTCGCATCTAACGGGGACTTGGTGTAGACGCGGTGAAGAGCTCCGGGAAGACCGGGTGGCTCGCAGGTGCTTGCGTGGAGGGGAAGACGAGGGGCGACCGGATCTAGTCGGTCGCGCCGGACTCGGCCGGTGGCGGAGCTCCATGGACGGCGAGACAGGTCCATGGGTGTTCCTTATAGGAGAGAGATAGCACAGAACAAGAGAGAGGGAGACCGAGAGCAGAGGAGGCAGGGAAGAGAGGGGCGGTACGGGCCTGCTGGTGCTGGTCGCCGGCGGCGAGGTTTGCCGGGGGCAGTGGGGCCGTGAGGTTGGAGGAGCTCATGCCTCGGGAGCGCTCTAGGAGGTGGATCAAGCGCGGCTGCGCTGGGAGGCTAGATCGGGGTTGCTCGGTCGGACGAACTGGGGCAAGAGAGCCATTGGATGTAGATCTGACGGCTATGGGTGGATAGTTGGTGGGTCTAGGGAGGTGGCTGGATGTGTGTGGGTTGATGCGGAGGGCATTTGGGAGGATCCCGAGGGAGAGGGTGGGGTGGCAGGTCAGAGGATGGATGGGACCGGCGGCATAGGTTCTAGGGCCTGGTCTGAAATTGGACTAGGTGCAATATATATATATAGATAAGGTTTAGGGTCTCTCTGATTTAGATCAGATGGTCGGGAAAAATAAGCTAGGGGAGTCAAATGAAGAAACTGAAAATATATGAGGATGTTCGGGGTTGATCCGGATGTACCGGTCACGACTGCTCGGTTGCAAGGGTGGTTGGTCTCAGAACGGCCAACGAAGAGAACAGAGAAGCGACAACTACGAACAGATGCAAGTTTTTGGAAAACGACGGCAACTAAGTGTCGATGCAATGCGAATGATGCGATGATGAATGCAACAAACAAATGAAACATGTGGCAACAATAAAAATAAATGAAAGGCATATGGAGCGTCAGTCTCGGGTTGTTACAACTCTCCGCCACATACAAGAGATCTCGCCCCGAGATCGAGAAATGAGAAGAGAACGAGAAAGAGGTAATACAAAGTTACTTCTGCGACAAATGAGTGAAACCACGAACCTTGAGAGGCGGAACATCTTGAAAGAAATAATACACCAGAGATGAACCAGATTGCGAACAGTCCGTTGGACAAGGGGAACAAGGAATCCGACGAGAACCACTAATTTAAGGGAGAAGATAGACTTCGAAACCACTCTGGTTAAAATGAGATAGAGAAGGAATAAGAACGAAAGAATTTTTACAACACTCATGTTGAAAAGCGAAGGAATTTAACATGAGGATGAGAAGACGGGATGATACTTGACGAGAGCAACAACACAATGCCTCCGAAACAAAAGAAAGAATGGAATGAAAAGAATGGATAAGACAACAATATCTTCTACCACAAGTGATGTTCAAAGAGCATCCTTAGGAGAAAGGCTTGAACGGAGTTGTTGATGAACAACAATCAAATGATATGCTCCTTGTGGGCTTATGAAAACATCTCAAAACTAGAGGTGAAATTCTGCCACTAACGGAAACAATTGCTAGCTTGCGAGGAATGAAAAGATGTAAAACTCCACTTCAAACAATTAAAGAGAACGAATTGCACTTTGAAATGCAAGAAGAAGAATACTTGAGTTCCTCCAACAAGAATCTTGACGAACACTTCAAGAATGAAAGAAATTTGTGACGCACCACCACGATGAACCTCCGAAGAACTCCGAAAAGAGAAGGATGATGGAAAAAAATGCAAGTTGAAATTAACAAGATGAAGCCATGCACTGATTTCCTTTGGCACCTTTGAGAATAATGAGAAGAAGCTTTGTGGCGACATCACCAAGAAAAGTTGCAACTCCGGAAAGAAAAAATGAAACACTTTGGATTTATAATTTACTCATCGTGATCAAACTCTTCAAGAAGGAATTAACTCACTTTGAGGAACAAGAATAAGGTTTATGTTCTGCTTATCCTTCATGAAATTAAATTGATGAGAAGTAATGGATCTGGCATCCACTTATTCTTCTTGAAAATATTAAAGAGAGATATAGCACAAACTCAATGGACCACTGGTCGGATTTGGTAAGAACTAATGAATGAAATGATACGATAATAAAGGAGGAGGAATGTTGAACGAACCACCATAAGAATTTAAAATGAACAAGGAAAAGAATGCCTCGCCGGAAAGAATTAGAAAACGAATGAAGACACTTGAGGGAATTTATATATAAGAGAACAAACAGATCATGAGCTGATTTAACAAATACTTGAATGACACACCGGAAGAGATGGAGAATGAGAGGTGAAAAGTTAGAATGAATAAATTCTTTTGAAATGATGGCCCTGGATCGAAACGAAAACAACTCATGAAGAGGATTTGGGACGG
Source organism: Triticum aestivum (assembly GCF_018294505.1). NCBI lineage: Eukaryota > Viridiplantae > Streptophyta > Magnoliopsida > Poales > Poaceae > Triticum > Triticum aestivum. Next base: position 261,246,653 of record NC_057804.1, on the reverse strand, counting down.
TCATGAAAAGAATTTCTCATGACCCGAAACAATTGAGAGGATAGCATGAAGCTTACACCATGAATCTTCATGAGAACGGACCAAGATTTGGAGGAAAACTCTTCTTCGGTCTTCAACACTGAGAACAACGACAAGGGCCACCAAGAAGAATTTGTGAGTGTAGAATAGAAAGGTTGAGCCAAAGATAAAAAGTATTTGAAAGAGATCTTGGAGAATGCATATGATTGATGATAATTCATTCTTATGTCAAACTTTGAAAATAATTTGAGAATAACTCCATAAAAGTTAGGAGAGCTGGGTAAGATCTTGGGAAAAGACATGTGTGTTAGGGCCCGCTCAAAAGAAACACCATTGAAATGATTGCTTAGAAAGATAATGCATGGGTTGATTTAAATAGCTTGAATGAGGTAACAACCCCGTAATAGCTTGAACAAATCTTGAATGGAAACACGAATCTTCTGAGATGTCTTCTACACTCCAAATATGAACAAAGGGAGGTGAAAAGAGAGTCTTGGATAAGAAATTCCACCAAGGAAAACATGTGAAGCAATAGCAAGACATATGATCAACATCAAAGCTTGAATTTAGTCCAACGGAGAAGAAAACAGAACGAAGAATGATAAACTTATAGCTCTTGAGCATCTTCACGAGGAATCGCCGGCTAAGATCATGGAAGGAAAGAATGAAGAAACTTCACATGAATAAAATGGATGCATGATTTGAGATTTCAGACTCCTTCAAGAAAAAGGGCGGGAGGGTGAGAAAAACAAAGACAGCTTGGGACGGATGGAATGGACACCATTGAGAAATGGAGAGTTGATCTTGCAAATGTAGAAGAGATCGGATTAATTTGAAGAGAAGCACTCTAGTTGGAAAAGAATTGTCATGATAATCTGAATAAAGAATAAGGATGAGCACTCCCATAGAAATATGAGAACAGTGCTTAGGAAAAAGGTATGGAATCAACACTTGACATTGAAGCAACTCGAATACCACAACCAAAACAAAACAAAAGATTTGACTTACAAAATAAGTTGGAAACAAATACATAACACAGTCATGCATTTGTTGGGAGGAGAAGCCTAGGTAACTACTTGAGTTCCCACCTAAGAACTCCTGCAATTTTCTGGTTATGCAATCTGGTCCAACGGATACAAGGAGCAAAAATTAACACACAGCTCCTAGTAGAATTCTACGCTCCAAATGTACCACATCCGTCAACACATAACCAAGAAAATCTATGAAACTCGTGTACCTCAGACCTTCGAAAAACAACAGCTATACTAGTCATGGTAGTACTCCCGAACGCATTCCCTAGTACTGGGTGGCGTCGTGGTTATCTCACTACTAAGAGTATAGAAGCCTTTTTGTGTGGGCGTCCTCTGGTATTGCAGAACTGAAACGATAGTGCATGTGACAAGAACCCCTTGTATCTCAACTCCATGGAAGAAATCAAGTCAGACAGGAGGCACCAAGACAGAATTCCGTCACACTGATATCGCAACAATTCCAACAGTACCTGATTGATCCTAAAAAATTGGAGTGAAAAGAGTAATGGAATCAAAATACCATGTCACAAATCCTCACTAGAGCGACAAAGGGAATAAGGAGTAAAAATAATTCCTACTCTCCAATATATGACTATAGTCAAAATAGTTATTTTCTAGACTCGACAATGGCAACAATTCGATCAACCATGGGGGCTCCTGCGGTCGGTAAGGCTCTGATACCAACTTGTAACGCCCAAGATGCCATTCTATCCCGATCACGTGATGAATTCATGATTACGGCAGAATCTCATTTCGAGCGCATAGCAAGGTGGATATCATTACAACATACTGTGTAACGAATAGATGAGAATACCAGATAAAGGCTTACGCTGGCCACAAGCTACAACATGAATACATCAATACATCAATACATACCAATCATCATACAGAAGAGCAGGATCCATCTATGGATGAAATCAAGCGAGAAACAAGAACGACATGCACCCTGCTAATCCCAGGTTCTCGACCGGAACCCATCCTATGATGGACGAAGAGGAAGAAGCAGAAGAAGAACTTCAAAATAAACATTCCTTGCTCTCGCGTCAAAGCATTGCTTTCCCAGAACCTGCACCCGTTGTTGTAGTAATCTGTGAGCCATGAGGACTCGGCAATCCCATTACCATGGGTATCAAAACTAGCAAAGCTTAATTGGTATGAAATGGTTAAGTGGTGAGGTTGCATCAAGCACTAAGCATTTGTCTGGTGGCTAACTTACGAGTACAAGAGTAAGAAGAGTGAACTACGCATAACGGTCGCAACTAGCAGTGATCAAGAAATGAACCTGCACTACTTACGAGTCAAACATAACCCCACCGTGTTTTCTTCTCGAACTCCCACTAAAAGAGACGGTCACGGTTACACACGCGGTTGGTGTATTTTATTTTAAGTTTAGTGTCAAGTTCTCCACAATGGGGTATTATAAATTTCCAAGTCGCCACATAACCGCGGGCACGGCTTCCGAAAAGATTTAACCCTGCAAGGGTTCTCCAAGTGGTCCATTATAAATTACCATGCACATTGGATGGAACATCCTCACACCATGATAACACGATGCTAACGATAAGGAATCCCGGTGGACAATCCACTCAAGCAAATGTAAAACTAAACCAGGAAGACGTCCCGGTGTACCGACAATCCCAAGGAATCGCGCGTATCTCGTTCTTAGGGCACACCGGATGGGCTAGACTTCAGATTGGTTGAGACCCTGGTTGCCCAGGGAGTGCCGAACATCGCCCAGTTTAGACCAACACTCATGAGGATCGCTAGCCCAGGTTGTTGATTAATTATCCTCGGGTGCTCGCCAGTCCCTATGCAAATTTTAAGTTGTTATTAGGCAAACGGTAAAATAAAAGTTGGGCCTTGCTAGAGTAGTTTTAGATTAAGAGAATGGTCAGGGGGTCCCCATAATACCTACACATGTTAGGAGCGCTTATCAAGGAACATAACACCCATATGACGGAAACTAGGTGGCATGAGTGGAACAAAACAACACGCAAAAGGCCGAGCCTTCCACCCATTACCAAGTATATAGGTGCATTAATTAAATAAGAGATATTGTGATATCCCATGATATCCATGTCCCAACATGAAACAACCTGCAACTGCACCTACAAGTAGCAACACTATAAGAGGGGCTAAGGAAAGCGGTAACATAGCCAAACAATGGTTTGATAAGATGGAGGAGATTAGAGGGTTATCATGGCAATTTGGGAGGCTGACAAATAAGTGGTAGGTAGCAAGACATAGCAATAGCATCGAGACAACTAGAAAAGCAAAGATTGTAGTGATATCCAAGGTAATGGTCATCTTTCTTGAAATCCCAGTAGGAAGAAAATCGGGTCCATGAAGTAGACGAACCAACATAGTCAAGAGAATCCTCACAACCGCAACATTACCAGGAACTATCAAGAAGAAGCACAACCGTAAAGAAGCAAACAACATGGTAAAAAACCAAGCATAGTCATGGCATGATGCACAATCAAGTATTATGCATGTCCGGTTTAATAACATGGCATGGCAAAGTGCAACAATCAAATACTACATATTAAGTGGAGCTCAATATGCAACGAGTAGCATATTGATGAAATACCACATTCATTTATTTAGTTCTCTCCTGTTTTTGTACATGAGAAGATTAAATGTTGGTTAATATGGCAAGAGCTGAAGCACAATTAATCTACCTACCTAGGCAATTTAATTGAGGCTGAAAACAACACACAACAATTCCGAAAAATCCCCATATGTAATTTTCGAATTTGCTATTGTTCTGCCTAATACACAACTTTAGTGTTGTTAAGCAGCAAAATAAAGTGCACCATGTTACTCTATATATTTTTCTAGACAATTTACATATGTAGTTTATTTAATTCGAAGCTACAATTATTTAGTTATGAAATAAACTGTTTTAGCATGTCATTTATGCAAATTAAGGCAAACATCAAGCTTAACTTTTTTTAACATGGATGGAAGTTGCACATTATTAATCTACGCTAAATTTGAATCATTTTACATATATAATTTGTTTATTCCAATGCACGGTCTGTAAGTTATGGTATGCATGAACAATGAGGGTTTTTCCGTAAAATAGTAATGTACTGGGTAAATAGATAATTCATCCAACACAAGAGGAAAATGTATTAAGCCGAATCTGGAACTCTTGGACTATACTGCACACTGAGCGCAATATAGCAGAATGTGCACCGGGCTGAACTAGATCTGGGCAATGGGGTAGCTCACCGTGGGCTCTTGACCCGGTAGGTGGAGGAGGTAGCGGGCCAGTGCTACTTCTTGAGCTTGCATTGGTTTTCCATTGAAGAGGAAAGGGTGATGTAGCAAGTTAGAGACAAGTATTTCCCTCAGTTAAGAACCAAGGTATCAATCCAGTAGGAGGAACACACCAGTCTCCAATGATAGCACATACACAAACAAGCAAATACTTGCACCCAATGAGATAAAGGGGTTGTCAATCCCTTCACCGTTACTTGCAAGGATAAGATCATAAAGAGATAGGTATAAAAGATAAATAGAAGTGCAAAAGAAAGTAAAGGTAAATAAATGGTAGGAAGGTATTTTGGGGTTTTTGGTTCTATAGATCTGAAAATAATATGATAAGAATGGACCCCGGGGGCCATATTTTCACTAAAGGCTTCTCTGTTGAAAGAACGCATACGGTGGGTAGACAAATTACTGTTGAGTAATTGATAGAAAAGCGAATAATTATGACGACATCTAAGGCCATGATCAAGAATATAGGCATCACGTCCGTGACAAGTAGACCGACTCCTGCCTGCATATACTATGATTACTCCACACATGGACTGCTATCCAACATGCATCTAGTGTATTAAGTTAATAAGAACAGAGTAACGCCTTAAGAAAGATGACATGATATAGAGGGATAGATCCAATTAATATGAATAAACCCCACCTTCTTAACCTCAATGGAAACAATATAAATATGTGTCAGGTCCCTTTCTGTCACTGGGATTGAGCACCACAATATTGAACCCATTCCAAAGCACCTCTCCCATTGCAAGAAAATCAATCTAGTTGGCCAAACCAAATCAATAGATCGTAGAGAAATACAAAGTTGTCTTAATCATGCATAAAAGAGTTCAGAGAAGACTCAAAAAAATATTCATAGATAATCTGATCATAAACCCACAATTCACCGGATCTCAATGATTGCACTGTAAGTGAAGATTACATTGAATAGATCTCCAAGAACATCAAGGAGAACATTGTATTGAAGATCAAAGAGAGAGAAGAAGCCATCTAGCTACAAGCAATGGACCCATACGTCTGTGATAAACTACTCACACATCATGGGAAGGCAGCAAGGTTCAATAGACCCTCCGTGATTGAATCCCCCTCCAGCAGAGTACTGAAACTGTCGGCGTTCTGGATACGGGGGTACCCAGACTTGCCTGCCTGTGGCCCACTGCGTGGCTCCATCGACGGCCTGGTACGGCCCAGCTTCAGCATCGTGAACTCAAGACCCTCGCGAGGGGCCAAGCCTCGTGAGGCGAACGACGCCAAGATCTCCAAGGGATCAGCCTCCTCAGGCTGGCTCCCGAGGGGAGGAATGTTCTATTCAAGGTGCACCTCACGAGGCTGAATTGATGTGAGCCATGATGACCAAGCCCAGACGGGCGCCAGCGGGCGCAGAGCGCCAGTTTCCCCTTTGGTGCAAAGGAGGCAAGTGGCAGGTATGGAGTCCCGAGGAATCAACCAAAGGTTTCCATTCTGGTGCAACAAGACCAAGACCGCCAGGATGGCAGGACGGAGGTCATCGCCGAGCCCACTGCAGCGTCACGACTAGAGACTTTTCGTAGGCGAAGACCACTTTAGTCTGGATATGATGCACTAGGTGTCCCCTTCGAAAGCTGGGCGTTCTGGGATCCCTTCCCGCCAACATTTGGGAAGAGCACCAAGGCCACTATAAATAGGACTTAACAACCACCAAAGAGGGGGATGAACAGAATGATTCCTTCTCATCCAACCACCTCACCATCTCTCTTGAGCTCAAGAACACCTCACCTCCTGAGGCCAGTTCATCCACTGTACTAGTTCATCCTCAGCCCTTTGAGGCAATCCACCAAAATGCTGGAGTAGGGTATTACACCGCAAGGTGGCCCGAACCAGGATAAACTGTTGTGTCTCTCTGTCCCTTTGAGCTCGACGCGCTAGGCTTAGGAAGATCATGAGTAGGTAGGCTGGGTAGGTTGAGATCTCCGCACGCACCCCAGAGTTTGAACCTATCGAGGGTTTGTGGAACCCGAAATTCGACATTTGGCGCGCCAGGTAGGGGTGCGTCGGATCCTCTCTTCTGTTGATCGATCCACCGGTACTTCGACACATCCATGGCTGACACACGTCAGGCACGCGCTGAGCGCCGGGCTGCGCTTGCCTCCCGCGTCACTCAGACAGCTACTGCGGGCGACGGTTTTCCTCGTTGTCCCCCGTCACCGGCAGCCAATGCTACCACGGGCCCTGCTGGCCACGAGCAGCAAGCTTCATCGCTGCACCCCGCGGTGCGCCGCGCACCACCACTCCGTTGTTGACGCCGGTTGCTTCGTCCTCCCACGCGCATCGAGGCCCGGCGAACGCGCAAGCTTCTCTGCTCATGGCACGGGAGCTCCTCCGCTACCGCCGAGTCAACGACCTCTACGAGGAGTGGCTCGAGCGCATCGCCGAGCTTGTCAGTGCCGCTGAAGACTCCACTGCACTGGCCCACTCGCTCCCTCAACAGCCGCCTGCCACGGGCAACGTGGCTCACGGGGCACCTCCACCAGCTCCAGCCTACGGCGCCATCGTCAAACCAAGGTGGGTGGCACCGCGGCATGACCCGCCGAGCTAGGCGCCTGCGCGTGAAGAGGCGAGCTGCCAAGTGGTGCAGCGGCCCCAATAAGATGCACATGAGCTTCTGCCATGACCGTGTGCCACCTGTGATGATGGTGGCACGCAGGCACCAAGACCAGGCTCCACCTCCTCGACGGGCTCCCATGACTACAACAGGGTGTCGTGCATTCACCCCGGAGCTTCGCAACGTCGTCTGGCTGGTCAAGTTCAGGCCTGACCTGCCCCCACTGAAAGTGCAACTATCCCTGGGTGGTTTTGGTAATGATTAACAACATATAGCTCATTGAACTAATGCTCTTACAAGATGAATATTTCAGGAAAGTTCAATGATTGGCATGGCATGGATTAGGAATGTGGACCCCTCAAAATGCTAAGGACCAAGGATTAGCTCAAGCTCTAAAAGCTCAAGATTCTACACTTTACTTTTAGTGATCCAAGATCACATTGAGTCCACAGGAAAAGCCAATACTCTTAAAAGGGGATGAGGTGTTGCTTAATGGCTTGCTTGCTCAAAATGCTTAGTGATATGCTCCAAAACCCTCAACCACTTTCTCATATCCACATATGTCCCAAACCAAAAGTCAAACTCGGCCCCGCCGATTTGATCTATCCGGCGCCATCGAGTTCATTTGACATAGCCACTGCCAGAAACCCTAGTCACTTCGATCTCACCGATAAGGATCTCGGTCTCACCGAGATGGGATTGCAAACTCTGTGTTTCCCTTCATAACGTTTCGGTCTAACAAAGATGAGCGATCGGTCCCACCGAGTTCGCAATGCAAACTCCTTGTTTCCCTTTCGTAACATTTTGGCCCCACCGAGATGAGCGAATCGATCCCACCGAGTTTGCATGACCAACTCTCTGGTTAGCTTATTACCAAAGTCGGTCCCACCAAGTTTGTGTAATCGGTCTCACCGAGATTACGTTATGCCCTAACCCTAACGAAATCGGTCCCACCGTGTTGACATGTCGGTCCCGCCGAAATTCCTAACAGTCACATTATGAACTAAATCGGTCTGACCGAGTTTTCTGATTCGATCCCAATGAGTTTGGTAAAATGTGTTTAACAGTTAGATTTTGTGTGGAGGCTATATATACCCCTCCACCCTCTCCTCATTCATCAGGAAAGCAATCAGAACATGCCTACACTTCTAGCATTCATTTTCTGAGAGAGAACCACCTACTCATGTGTTGAGGCTAAGATATTCCAATCCAACCATATGAATCTTGATCTCTAGCCTTCCCCAAGTTGCTTTCCACTCAAATCATCTTTCCACCAAATCCAATACCATGAGAGAGAGTTGAGTGTTGGGGAGACTATCATTTGAAGCACAAGAGAAATGATTTCATCAAAAAAACACCATCAATTACATTTTGGAGAGTGGTGTCTCCTAGATTGGTTAGGTGTCACTTGGGAGCCTCCATCAAGATTGTGGAGTTGAACCAAGGAGTTTGTAAGGGCAAGGAGATCGCCTACTTCATGAAGATCTACCCTAGTGAGGAAAGTCCTTCGTGGGCGATGGCCATGGTGGGATAGACAAGTTTGCTTCTTCATGGACCCTTCGTCGGTGGAGCCCTCCATGGACTCGCGCAACCGTTACCCTTTGTGGGTTGAAGTCTCCATCAACGTGGATGTACGATAGCACCACCTATCGGAACCACGCAAAAATCTCCATGTCAGCACTGCGTTTGCACACTCCAATCCCATCCCTTTAGCTTCATATGCAATGATTTACATTCCGCTGCTATACTCTTAGAATTGCATGTGTAGGTTGATTGCTTGACTTGTGCTAAGTTGCTAAAATCTGCCAAGAACTAAAATTGGGAAAAGGCTAGATTTTTATTTGCTCAAGTAGTCTAATCACCCCCTCTCTAGACATACTTTGGATCCTACACCCACGCTACAACGGCACCACCGACCCCGCCGAGTTCCTGCAGCTCTACGAGCTTAGCATCGAGGTGGCCAGCGGTGACGAGAAGATCATGGCGAACTAGTTTCCCATGGCCCTCAAAGATGGTGCACGCTCCTGGCTCCTGAATCTCCCCATGGGATCTGTCTCCTCCTGGGACAAGATGCGCGACCGCTTCATCGCCAACTTCCAGGGCACTCACAACCGCCCGCCGGCCGCGAGTGACCTACAACGCATCAAGCAGCAGCCAGGGGAGACCCTGCAGAAGTACATCCAACGCTTCAACAACATTCGCTTCAAGAACCCCAAGGTGCCGGACGAGGCCATCATTTAGGTGTTCACTAACAACGTCCACGACGTCAAGATGAAGGAGGAGCTCGCCATTCATGAGGACCTCTGCACAGCCCTGAGATGTTCAACATGGCGAACAAGTGTGCTAGGGCTGAGGAGGGACGCCTCTCCCTCCTCCAGCTCCCTGATGCTGACCCAGAAGACAAGAAAGCCAAGGCCAAGGACGTGAAGCGCAAGGGACCAGTTGTGCTTGCAGCCAAGCCAGAGATGAAGTGCGGCTCCAACCACCTCGAGTCATCCAAGAGCAACCAACCGTTCTGTGTATTCCACAACGTCCACATCCACAACACTAACGACTGCCAGGAGCTTAGGGCCCTCCGTGATGGGTGCCTCGGTCGATGTCCCGAGCGTAACGATCGAGGCTACGGGCACGGAGGTGGCCGAGGTGGAGGACGCTGGGAAGGCCGCGACCATTGCCAGGAGTGGCGCGACCAGCCTCGGGAGGACCGCTGGCAGGGCCAGCCTCGCGAGGGTGCATGGAGGGACCAGCTTCGCGAGGACCGGCCTCAGGGCAACGCTACTCTTCCTCCACTGCCTCCACCACAAGAAGGAACGAAGATCATCACCAGGATGAGGGGGCTGGGGGCTTCCAGGAGCCTCGAGCCATCGCCTGCATCCTGGGCGGCTCACAAGCCCCAGCCTCTCACCGTATCTTCAAGCAGTTCGCGCGCGAGGTGAATGCCGCGCTCCCCAAGCCCGAGGCAACTCGCCTGCTCAGGTGGTCCAAATACGCCATCACCTTGAGCTCCTCCGATCAGCTCAAGTGCGCGGCCTGTGTTGGTGCGCTCCCAATGCTCTGCTCGCCTTTCATCAGCAACGTGGTCGTCACCAAGACCCTCATCGATGGTGGAGCAGGGCTCAATGTTCTCTCTGTCCAGACATTCAATAGACTCCACGTGCCATATCACCAACTTCAGCCTACCAAGCCATTCTCAGGAGTGACCGACGGTTCCACGCATGCAATAGGGCAGATCCGCCTCCCTGTCACCTTCAGCGAGCGCGACAACTACCGCACTGAGATCATCGACTTTGACGTCGTGGACATTCGTTTGGCATACAACGCGATCCTGAGGTACCTAGCACTGGCCAGATTCATGGCAGCAACGCACCACGGCTACAGCGTCCTCAAGATGCCAAGGAGTGGTGGCATTATCGCAGTCGCCTGCAAGGAAAAGGACGCGGTGTGCTTCCTCAAGCGCACCTACCAAGCTACAGCAGTTGAGAACCCTGAAGACGAGGGCGGTGTCCTCCCTCCTGAGGTCGCCCCCAATACGAAGAAGCTTCAACTAGGTCAGGGTCTCAATATAAGGCATCGCCCGACAACACTGCGCTGAGCCTCGCGTCCCTGGATGGGGCGCCTTCACCTATCGCATAGGAAGGCGCGCCCGGCCGCCCTTTCAGGCTGCACTCGTGGCTCTCCTCTGGAGGGCCACAAACCTAGCCAACATCGCGAGGGAGGCGCTCGGGCACCACATGGAGGCATGCTTCAACGCGCGCTTCCCAGGAGAAGGAACATCTCCCTCTACTGAATGTCGTTATACTTTTGTTCACCGACATGTGGGCCATCAGCGCGCGGGCCCAAATGCCATCCACCAAATTAGAAGGAAGTATGCAGGCGGAGAGTCACCCCGGTCGCTATCGCGGCAGTAACGAGCCGTCGTATCCCAAAACCCCACCTCCCCGCAATCTAAGTTTGATGGACAAAGCAACCATCATTTCACTCTTCGTGGAATCCCCTTCTCCCTCACCGTCCTCAAGAAAGGCACCACTTGCATCTGCCACTGTTCTTCTCTCCCTACGAAGGGAAGGTAAGCGGATCCATGATGTTGGTATATTTTGTTCAGAGAAAAAAAAGAACTTTTGCAAAGCAGTAACTCTCTTTTTTGTTTCATTGTCATTGTGATTGTGTTTTGCTTTCAGTGGTCTCCTAGTATTTGTCAGTTTCATGATGGACCAAGGAGAATGAGGCAAAGATCTGCCGATATTGGAGCAGACGCGGGAGGTTGATCCCCACGAGACAGAGAGCTCCAAGAAGATGGAGGCAGCCACCGAGCTGACGCCAGATACGCTCACGACCACTACTGAGATGGTCAACGCCCTGTTTGAGGTTACAGCCCCCGTGGCACTTCGGGAGCAGTTTTCCCCCTTCGAGGATGTGTACCCACCCGCTGAGCTGCCCAAGGTGATTTTCTTCTTTGCCGATCTCGATTGTGGTTTTTCATCTAAGTAGGTGGTGATTAATAATGCAAAATTTTATTAGCTTCGATGTCACGCTATAAATAGTGGTTTAAATAACTTGTGTTTCTTATACTGAAAAGTAATTCAGAATGTGTTTCTGTTTCAATTAGAGCCCTGATGCAGACAAGGATTGTGTGGTTGTACATGTCACTCGTTGTGAGACGGATGACCTGAATATACGCACTGGGAAAATAAATTTCTTAGGATGTTGGATCCTGGAAGCCATTTGCGGTTATACCACTGAAGAGTTGTATTCCAGCCTCACTGTTGTCACGCGTGTTGTCCAGGGTGTACTGAAGCACAAGAAGTTCAAAGCTACTCCTTCGTTTGTGAGGCATACTGTCCTTGTCAAGCTTACGCAGGAAGATGATGTGGCATGCCTCCACAAACAAGTTTATCAGTGGCAAGGCCACAAGGTTGTCTTCATGAAGGTTCACAGGATTGAGCTACCGCGGGACGTCCTCGATGATGTTCATGGCAAGTTCCATCTTGTGTCCTGCCCAAATTAGATCGAGGCATGAAATAGTTGCCCCAACTAGTGTTTAATAGTAGTTTGGATTGTGTCTAATTATCCGAACCTTGCCTATTATCAACCCCTCTGGGGCTAGTACTCTGTTTGAATCCTTCTATGGAAACTGCTGCTACTATTGTGTGCCCGTGAATCATGTGAGAACCATCATAATTGTTGCCGAAAAAGATGCGTCCTTGCTAGGTTTTTCATGAATATGGCATGGTACGACATAAGTTGTCAATGTTTCTCATACGAGCAGTGTGTGTTTTGATGAAATAGAGCACTTGTTCGAGAACTGTGCGCCGACGTATACATAAGTACTTATAAACATTGTTGGTGCAAAACACGGCACATTGGCTTAGCTCGCTTCAACACTAGGCTATCGACAAGCTAAAAATCAACAATATGTTGTCTGACATATAAGCAACTATGTATCTTGTTATAGTGGTATGCAGTTAACTGAGGCCACAATGTAAATTCCAAACGTTCACACGCTAGTCCAGCGCTCATGTGGAACACTCACATTAAAATCGTCTTCATAAAAAACTTGAAAAGTATAAGTTAAGCAATTTTATACATCTCAATGATCCATAGAACATAACAAACATATACTAGTTCACAGCAAAAGGCAAAGTTGTGAGAAGGTTTACAAATCAGGAAAAAACAAACAATGCTCTCTGAGCAAAGGGCCTCCCAGCAGGCTTAAATTTCCTGGAGTTCACTCTGGTTTTTTCTTGTTGCAACCATCCAGGGTTAGGTTTTCTCATTCCAGAATAACCAATTATAATTGTGGTCTCAGTTGGAATGATGAACTGAACCATGAAGTGTACTGACCAGGCGAAATTCTTGTGCATTCCACTAAATTTAAGAACCGCTATTTATAGAAATAAGCAGAGCACAATGCCTCTTGTCCGCGCACCTGTCCAAAAAACCGCCGTTCAGCCATGCCAGCTAGTCCTCGGTCCATGGATGAACTGGTAGAAAGTGCATTCTGGACTATGATGCAGTTGTTTTCGCTCGTCCCTGCACTGCAATCAGGAAGTAAAACGTATGAATCAGCTTCTTTTAGATTGTGTTGGTCATTCTACCTTAGTTACTACCAATGTAGGAATACCTTGAAGACTGGAGGTTAGACGACGGCAACAAGGGATAGCCATCTCATTTTGCGCAGTTGTACTAAAACTGAGGTGTGTGCTTTTGATTGCGCGGATAGAAACGATACGGAGGCAGACATCTCAAAACGATTTGGAGACATACATCCCTGTTTGCGCAAATATGAAATACGGTTATTTAAACAATGACAGATATTTGCAGTGGCGTATGATTAACAGCAGCATCTATTGTGTTATAATTGGAACTAGATTGGCAGTATGAAGAGTCCTTAAGTAAGTAGCATCACATCATATCAACAATGCCACTAGATTAACATGTAGAACAATAGCATTAGTATTACTGTCATGAGAGTAGCACATGGTCAGTAAATGTGCAATCAAATTTTTGCAGTTCCACTGGGATGAAGCAATGTTAGCGGTGTGAGATTTAAGTGTAACTGCAAAAACAAAATTCATGGGAAATAAAGCAACACGGAAGCACTTCATAAAATGGTGGTGGCATTGCTTCAATTTTTCGATGGCACTAGACCATTACTTATAGTGACATTAGGTGGCATTGCTTAATGCTTCATGTGATTTTACATTAACGGTAGCGATATGGCATAGGGACAGCATGGGCATAAAGTGGTGAGGCAGATGTGGCTGTCGAGAGCGGCAAACACTCAGGAAACATGTCTGCATTTGTCCCATTTTTATCTCCTTGGCGACATTTTCCTATGTGAGCACAGGAAATCTAGACCTGCTCATTCTCATTTGCGTTGTCCCCCAACACCCGTCACTTTCTTTCCTTTCTCAACCAAGAGATAGGTCCACTTCCCCCACCCTTCGCCATCCACCATGCTTTCTTCGTCTTTTCAACCAACAGACCGGTTGGGTAGCCAGTATCTACTACTTTCCCCCGTTTCCTCTTAGAACCAAGTCCCAGATTCATGCTACAGCTTTCCCACTTTCTTCCCTATTTGAACCAACTCTTAGAGTCGACTGTATGAACTAGCTTTACCTCTAGTAATAGTAAAAGTCTAGGTGGCTTTGGAACAGTGGACGGGAGTAGAAAAAGATCCACATGAAGGGAGCTGGGGCAGTAGAGCAAGGCAGGTGTTCCATTTCAACGGAATATATACCTGAGGGTCGTCGGCATGTGGCAAAGACGGCGTCGGGAGGCCGCATCTTGGCCACAATACCGTAGGGAGGAAGAAGGGGTCGGAGGCCCTCCCGAGTCGGCGCTCTCTCGAAGAGAACGGCACGTCCGCCGATCGGCACGCGCGGGCAGCCGTTGGTCTCCTCCCTCCCTACCGATGATAGCTTGAACGATGCACCTACACCCCTGCCCCGGCCGAGGTTGTCTGGCCGGATTTGTGACCAGCCGTGAGCTGAGAGAGATTGTGGCCACCTATGTCTTGCTTAGATCTGGAGAGCCTCAGAGAGTGACGAGACGAACCCTAATAAAGCAAGCGCTAAGGCTCCTGCTTATATATATAGTGGAGTGATGTTGTTGTACCAGCTTCAAAAAAATGCGCTCCTACATGTACCAGCGAGTGGCTGTGAGAGAACTAGTGCGTGCATGCATCGCTTCTCTTCGTGAGAGTAGAATATACTATGCCCAAAGAACGTTCGCCGCAAGATTAATAGTATAAGTGTGTGACGTGTGAGCTAAAATAAAATGTGCGTGACGTATTTTGTTTTTTAGAAGTTCTGAGGGTAGGGTGTGAAGAGCACATATGTGCATGACGTCTACCTGCAAATAGACGGTGGGTCCGACGTGCGAGTCTGTGAGAGGACTCGGGAGAGTCGTGACTCGTGAGGGTGCATGTGCGTGAGAGAGAGGGGGGCACGTATCAATGCAATGGATGTGTTCGTAAATCATTATCCGACAAATGTTCGCCACAAGCCTTTTCCTGATGAACGCCGTAAGAACCGTCAGATTGGCATCCGACAATGTCAGTTTTGCCATGTCATTTAACAGAACAACCACTCCTTCTACACATAAATCTTCCACGTGAGTGTTAGCAACTGCCATATGCTCCCTCCGTTCCGAAATGCAGTGCATATAGCTTTATTGAAAATTCGAACCTCGCAAACTTTTACCGAGTTTTTGTGTACCAAATTGCACATGTAGAATACCCTGTATATATCATTTCATTCATCCTGGAGAGGTAACTATAAAGATGGGCGAGGAGTCTACAAAGAAAGACCATCGTATCACCCGCAACAATTTCAACCATGCTTTGGTGTCGAGGAATATCATAGGAACTCTATATGATATGATTTTTATAGGATTTTTTCCTTTAGAGCCAATTGGTTCATAGGAATAGATTCATATACTCCACATTTCAAAGGAAATAAACATGATATCATTTTATAGCTTTAGATCCACTTGGTTCATATGAATGGATTCCTATACCCCCTTAATTTCAAAGGAAAATAAACATTAGCATATATTCAATAGAAAAGTTCCTATGATATGAACCAAATTACATCTCTTTTCTATCCCTCCTCATAGGAATTGAGATACATGTCATCTCTAGATTCAATAGAAAAGTTCCTATGATGTGAACCAAATGACATCTCTTTTCCAATCCCTACTCATAGGAATTGAGATGCTCCATGTCAAATCTTTCCCTACAACTTCCATGGATGCATCTTCTATTCCTAAATAGATAGTACAACCCACTAGTAGCTTTTTTCCAAAACATGCAACTATGGCACAAGAACTATATAGTGTGCCAATAACTTTGAAGGATGGTCGCTGGATGAAGCTAATCCGACAGTGCAGAGATGGCAAATCCGAGCACTACTGGCCATTGGATATCATCAACATTCCACCAGATCTGCCACATGTACAATTTAGAAGACTCCATGGTTGAACTTAAGCATAACGCACAAACCTCAAAACACAAGCACTTCTCCTTTGTTCTAGAATCTTCTGTATCATAATTGATTTTTTTTCTAAATAAATTGCCATTATTTGTTTTTTACTTTATGCTTTACAATGCACAACCCCATGAATCTTAACATTTTTTTTATAAAACCAATTGATTTTGAATGAGATGAACTATAAGAACTAAAGGAACATCTACATCATGCATATATGACTCAGAGCTTTACATGCTATAGTGTGTATTTATTCATAATTTGGTTTCGAAATCTCTTGCATTCAATGCATGTGTACCTTACTAGTTTTGAGTAGAGTAGCAAATTTCACGCGGCCCCGGGTATATTAAAATGCAGGGCCCATGCATCATTGCCTTTCGATCGAACCTACGTCCACAATTTTTTGTACGTACTATATCTCCACTGGTCCCCGAACCCAAAATGCTGCCTCGTTCCCGTAAAACCAAGCGGCCCACACATATTTAAGACGTCGAATCGAACCCATTTACTACGACGTGGCCCCGCATGCCGTAGTACTCCTACGAACCCTACCGTCACACTCACCATCGGTTTTCTTCAAGAGGATGAGGGAGAAGCCGATTTGTAGTGGAGGCGCTTTCACAAAAGGGATCTGTAGTGGAGACCCCTGCCCTAGGGTGCCCTAGGTAGCTGCCGCACACTTCATTGCTTTCTATTTTCTTTATGCTCTTGCTCCCTAGAGTGAAATGATGGTTGCTTCGTCCATCCAGCTTAATGCGGGAAAGGTGGGGCTTTGTGATTTGACCCCTCATCGCTCATTTTCTACTACTACGGCGCTATGACCGGGGTGCCTCCAATTCCAACCGCTGCTCCGAACTGTAATATGGTGCATCGCACGTGGAAAAAGATGGTGGATGAGCCACATGTTGGCCAAAGGGGTCCTGTTAAGTGTGTCGCCATTTCGTGTGCGGACTGACCCTGCTTGAGTTGCTACGCCAACACGACAGGAGCAGCCTAACACTTGGTTTTGCTCTTTGGTGAATCCCGACTATATTGATCTAAAAAGATATGTGCTGAACTACCCTCTCCGTCTCGGTTTTTTATTTTTAGGCGTCTCGGTTTATAGGGGTGCACATAGTTCTAGGTCATCCATTTGACTAACTAAATATGAGTTACTATGTCACAAAAAGTATATCATTGGATTCTTAAGCGGATGTAGTTGTATTTAAAAGTCGAGGGCGGGGCTTTTCCTGTGCGGTAGGCGGGGCAGTTCCGCCTAGTCGGCTCAACAGAGACGCGAGAAGACGAGGGAGTAGGTTGCTGCAAATGTAGGGCTGTGTGATTTGACTTGCCATTATCATTTTAACTGCGGCGCTACGACTGGCGTGAGTCTCCCGATTCCTGACCACCTCCATACAGGTGCCTCTCCCAATGCTCCACCATGTAGTAGAGGCTGGCTCTTGCATGAGGGCCCACTTCTCCACTTTTTCCTTGCCTCTCTTTCCTCCATGTATGCAAAAATGCCATGTAAAGCGCACTATTGTACTTACTTGCTCCTACTGGTGCTAAGCTTGCCACATAGGCATAAAGTCTGATGTGGCAAGTTAATCAAGAAGAGAGAGACTAGTTTGGTGACCCAAGGAAGAAACGGTGCTAAGCGCATATACCTAGGTGAAAAGACAATTTTGAGTCTATAGCTAATTAAATGAAGCAAATTTAGCAACAAAAAACTAATAAGCACACCATTTCATTGGAAGAGGTCACTCCTTGGAAAATGCAATAAATACTAGTACTCCATGTGTCCCATAATATAAGAACATTTTTGGCACTACACTAGTGTAAAAAACGTTCTTATATTATGGGACGGAGGGAGTACAAAGAAAGAGATAGAGAGAAGTAAGAAAAATAAATACACTTATAGCCAACCTTATGGCTAACCTTGTTGTAGTATGAGTGACTAAGTGATGACTATGTATGACATGCCAACATCAGATAGCCTAACACACCGTGTGAAATCCAAGGGCGTGTCCGCGAGAGCGACACGACGGTCGTGGTAGGCACGACCATGATACGGGCTGCTGGCAGCCCTTGGATCTGAGATCAAACGGTCGAATGCTAAGTTGCTGAAAATTTATAGAATAACCCTCCAGGATAGGATATTCACCCATAGGTCTAGAATCACGCCGTGCAACCGTTCGATCTCATATCCAAGGGCTATCGGAATCCCGTATCATGGGAGAATGAAAGCCACTACCCTGCCGTTCGCATGCTGGCAGTTCGCTCCTACTCGTCCCCGCATGTCCTTTAATACAACGGCGGTTCGATCCTAGTCGTCCCGTCCTTTCACATTATGGCAGGTCCACTAATCCTAACCCTCCTCGGAAATCCATGGTGTACCAAATCTCCATGATTGGCAGTGAGTACAAGGTTAGAACCATCACCGGCGATGAGTTTGACTTCATCTACACCCGTTCTTCCGCGACGGTGAAAGGATGCCTTTCTCGCTTCAGACGCATGTTCGAAAACTCAGAGGATGAGTGGGTTGCTGGGATAGATGTTGAGTACACCACAGTCCTGGGACGAGAGAAGCATCTAATGGACAAAGAGAGGAAGAAGCCTGCCGTGATCCAGGTTTGCGTGCATGACTTATGCTTGGTCCACCACATATGCCATGCCGACGTTGAATGCCTGGATTTTAAGGACTTTCTCGAGAGCAACCTAGTCAAATTCGTTACTGTAGACTTGAGTAACGACAAAGAAGTCCTGGGTCGGATAGGCCTCGTTGAAGGCAACCCCTTCGACCTCCAGAAGAATCGGCTGGTGTCCTCTCGTCAACCTTCAATGCTGACCCTGGCAGGAGCCATGGTTCATCTTTCGTACGGTAAACTAGAGAAACCTCCATACACGTTTCATCGTTATGCATGGCAGCGGAATGTACTAGATATAGACCACATCCACTATGCTGCAATGGATGGCTACCTTTGTTTCAATATCTACAAGGGTTGGATGAAGAGCAAGAGCCAAGTGTGCGGTTCAAGCAAAGAAATATCGGCCAAGAGGAAGAGGGACAAGGGCGAAGTCGAGGACGTGGACGAGGACTCGGAGTGAGTAAGGTGTCAGTATCGTTGCTCATGGTGGTTCTAATGCAGTGTCTAACGGATTAGTTGCATAGTTTAATTTCAGGTGCGCTTAGTTTAATTTGAGGGTTGTGCTGTGCTGAGCCCCCAGCAGAACTATGTTATGTTTCTTCTCGTTACTTTAACTCTTTAGTATGTACATACTACTAGTATTTCTTTAATAGAATTTAGCACCCCAATTAAGCACGTACTAGCTTCTTTAATAGTACTATATGCATAATTTGGCGACGAGCACTCTCTATATGTACCACCTTTTTTTTAATTTCAATTTTTGCTCCATGGCGCAATCCATCGATACTACTACTGTACAAAAGCATACATTTTTTAATAGGCTAGAGTATTGTTCATCACATATATAGCCAGTTAAATTCTCAACCTAGAACGACATGCATGCCATGTAGTAAACTGATACGGAGGAAGTATAGTAAAAATGAGGTGATTTTACCGAGCGACCAGCGGGGGAGCATGGCCTGTCATGCGGTCCCACGTGTCATGATGTACCAAGGTGATGCGCGTGTCCCTCTTGAGGCAGAAGCAATACTACATGGTCTGAGATGATGGCGAACCGAAGTATGAAATGATGGTTGCTTCTTCCGTCTGGGAAGGTGCGGCATTGTGATTTGACGTCTCATTGCTCATTACTACTACTGGGCCGGTACGAGTGGGGTGCGTCCCCCTGCTATTCTGCACTGTTATTTGGTGCTTGACACGTCGACCCGGTTGCTATATGTCCCACATGTCAGCGACAGGAAGTACAGAATTCATGAAAGGGAGCATCGACGGAGGAGTATACTACAAAATTCATGAAAGGGAGCGACTTAGTTTTGGAAAAATCTGTTTTTACGGAGTACGTACCCACTAGGGTTTATAGGGCTCATCTAAAAAACATTCGTTTTTCCGTTTGATAAGACTAGCCACAATGGTAAGTAACATACACTAGTAACATACACATATCCCTAGACTATGTTACTACCTTCATAGTGGATAGTAACATAAGTGTGGTAACATGCAAAGCTTCATTTATTAAGTTATAGACTCATATTGCACTCAGACATGTGATGTTATAGTAACTAGCTAAGTTACTATAACTACCTCTCTCCCCATTAACTCATTGCCACATAAGCAAATTTGCTGAGTTGGACTCGATGTTACTGCTGAAGTTACTCCCACTGTGGCTAGTCAAAGTCTCAATTCTAGTACTAGTAGTAGTACCATTACATGTTGGATTTCGAGGTCCGTTAGATCACCCGATGAAAGCAGTGTCAAGAGGAATCTAACCAATGCATGTAGAAGATCATGGAAATTTAGTAGTCATTCATGCATTCGTTCTAATTAGTGCCTTGGTAAACATAACTTCTTGAGAAAAACGAGCCTACTAATTACTTGTGCAAACTACGAAATTAATTCGACCACTCACCGTCTACCTTGGTTGGAGAGATTTTGAAATTGAGACATAAACTGGAAAGGAGGGAGTAGTAACTTTTGTCTCGATTACTATTTGTGGCCTTATATAGATGCAAAATGTATTTTTTTATAGTGGCCTTGTATAAGTAAATGGAGGGAGTACTAAAGGACATATATATTCCAGACAATATGATAATCTCTCTAACCAAGGTACGTAGTAGGGACGAGGAGTAAACGAAGGGAGTAGTAAAAATTTCTCCTCGTGTTGCGAGCCACCGCGCGCGTGGGCGAGGGAGCGGGCGTAAGGCATACACTAGTACTACTACTACTACTCGTAAGCAAGCTTCACCTCATCCTACGAGCCACCGCGCCCGTGGGCGGGGGAGACGACGTACCAAGCAAGCTTCTCCTCGTTCTGCGAGTTGATGGGACACATCAAAAGTACTCGAGTGTATACAGCCTTGCCTCTAAGGTAGGCCCCACATGGTTTGCCTCTTTTTTAACATAACACGTCAAGTTGCAATTTGTTTGTTCACCTGTGGTAGACGATCCTCCCTCCACCAAGTGGACAACCAATACACGTGTCAAATTACCACGTCGGCTGCATTTCATACAGAAATGAGCTCCACCATGTACCCACACGGGTGTGGTTGGTAAAGAGACGGGAGTACGTGCACCGTGCATGCACCTCTTCTCTTCATGCACGTCCTCCACCTATGTGGGTGTGTGTGAGAGAGATACAAGCCTAGACATAATGCGCCGTCCATCCCCATGCCTCCGCCCAGTCCGACCACCAGTCACCACCACGCCCCACTCCTCCTCACCTTATCTCTCATCTTTCTCCCTCCATTTTATATATAAGGGGCCACTATCAAAATTACAATTTGCAGATATACAAGGTCACTAACACTAATTGATGCAATATTAGTGGTGTTTGCCTCGTGGTACTAGCAAAGGAGGACATTAATTATCCCTTGCATGCATGCGGGAGTTTGTAAAAAAATGCATCCTGATGTTCCGTGCAATGCATGGGCATCTTGCTAGTCCGTGAAAACAACACATGGCAAAATTCCACGGCGAACGATGGATTTGAATTTGTTGGGAGGGGCTGTTTGGATCTTGCCCGGGGTAGCCAAAATATTGGTGACCCTTTTGTCCACCGGTGCCTTTGCCACCGATGAACGAGGAATGGCTCGGGGGCTCATGCTGTCATGCATCCTCCAGCACGCACGTTGGAGACGAGCTCGCATGAGCTGTGTTTTTTTTGTCCCACAACACCGCCCGAGCCGCCAGCGGACCGACCGGCGACCCGCAAATTACGCCATCCAACCGTAGCCGCACACATTATGACAGCAACTCAAACAACCGGACAAAATTCACGCAAACATGTAGACAAGCTGATATTTCATATAAACAAGAACGGAAATCATATAAAATACTGAATTTTCATACAAACATGACGGATTTCATTACATTCAAATGAACTACGTGGTGCTAGTTCTGGACAGCACAAGTATATAATACCTAGCCTAAATGGTCGCCCACCGATCGATTTGTGTTCCTCATGTCCGGCAGCACGATCACCGGACTGCCAGGATCCCTGGAGGTATATGTTTCAGCGGAAGGGACAGCTCGCTTCCCCATTGCCCAACTGATATCATTGGCTGATGACGAAGATGATGGGGGCTGGCACCGGTTCGAGTTCATCACCGGCCACTACTTCGCCATGGCCGGCACCGCCTCAAGTTCATCCTAACATTCCTCTCTCCCGTGGAGCCCATGCGGGGTCGACGAAGGTCCTCACACCAAAAGGATCCGGCAAGACACCTACTGTGTACACCGGCGTCGCCTCCACGGTGGCCTTCATGGGACCCACGCGGCGGCGGCCTCCCGTGTTCTACTTCTCCTCGATGATGGCGGTGGACGCGGAGGCGCTGGCCACCGACTCATCACTCTCCATGCACCCGGCTTCTCTTGCTTCTTGCATGGTGCGGCCGCCGCATGGGAGTCTCGGCCACAGAAACGGGAGACGCGGTACGAGGCAGCGGCGTGGACAAAAGCAACGACGCCCGTGCACCGCTCCTCGTCAAGCTGGCCTGGAGCGGTGAGTTGCTGAACTGCGCGCCAGCTTGGGGCGGCAACTAGGTCTCTCGGGCAAGGGGAGGGAGGTGGATCAGCAAGCTGCATAGCTCGTATCCGGCGGTCTACCCAGCCGGCTTGGATGCGGAATAACTACTCTTTGTAATCCATTGTAAGAGTGGACAAAATGGTGAAGGAGGAGATAGGGGAGCGGCGGAGGTGTGTGATTCTTGGCCGGCGTTTGGCCTCGTTTAAATAGGATATTAAATAGACGGCGGACGGGAGGATCTCGGCCGACATTGCGTTTAATGTCGGCCCGGTCATGAACGGACGTGTGTCTAGAGTGGGTTTCTAGGCTTCCACACGGGCGCGTTTCATGAAGGCGTTTGAATGCGGCAAGGAGGCGTGTTGAGTCGGGCATGTAGCGAGTGGAGCCCTCGACTCTGACCTAGGAGACCGCGTCGTTCTTCCACTGGCGTGTGGGCTCTTTGGGTACATGGCCCGCATGTCAGTGACCCAACGCAGGCAGCGCACAATAGAGGAACCTTTGGTGGGCCAGGGCGGTCAGAAGCGGGCATTTCATAAACCGATGATTGTTCATTGAGTGTGACGTCATCTTTTTCATGTAGATAAGCCTACTATGTTGATAGCCCTTTCGATATGTTGTGATTCATAAAGACCGCTGCAAACATCAATGTTCTACTTATCACAGATAAGATTGATTAATACCCGTAACAATCCATGTCCTTAACAAAGGGTGCATGCACGTATAGCTTGAGTGTGTGTCTTGAGTCGTGTGTTGTGTGCATGCAGGCATGCGAGTGTTGCGTGCATGCAAGGGTACGTTTCAGTGTTGCATGAATGGGTGCGTACGGGTGTGTATTTGTGAGTGCATGTGTACGTGTCAGTGTTGCATGCCAGCATGTGTGCGTGTGTAAGTTATCTGCACGTGTCAGTGTTGCACGCCTGCATGCGTGCGTGTCTTGCGTGTGTGCATGCGTACGTGCGGGGTGAGGCTACACGTCAGTCGACTGACTGTTTCATCTCTGGTCATTAGATTTTCCAGCCGTTGGATACGAAATCAAGGGCCTCCAGTTTATCATCAAACTCCACCCCCCTGAGCCGCCAGCCACCACCGGCCGAACCGCTAGCCCCCGCCGCCCACGGCCGGCCCGCGCCGCCACGCCGCCCCGCCCTCCCCGAAACCACTCCCCACCGCCGGTCTGCCGCCACACCGGCCATCCCTCTAGGCGCTCCCCGCGCCGAGCTTTTTCTCCGGCAATCCCCAACCCACCGCCCAATCAATGCCCCCAACTGCAAGCGACTACCAACCAGAGGTCTCATGACTTCAAATACCCACCGACCACTAATTTATTACCATTTCTGTCCTTCATATATGCGCTGACGGGTGGGCCCTATGGTAATGTGCGCTGCTGAATAGGGACCGTTTGACTGGTCAATTGATCGTGTTATCAACAAATTACGGAGCTGTATGGTGAGCCAGTGACCGTATGATCACCCTAAAATGTACTCCTATTTTATTAACACGGTACAGACTCAAACTACCATTTCTTTCTTTCATATACGGGCTGATAGGTGGGCCCCGCGGTTACGGGCCTCGATGGTGCAACACTAGTTGCGCCGTGTGGAACGTTTGACTGGTCAATTGATTGTGTCATCAACAAAATAGGGAGTTGTACGGGTGAGCCAGTGACCGTATAATCATGACATGTATTTGTTTAACATGGTACAGACGCAAGGGCTCATATATACGCGCAAGCACTCACCGCTATAAGCGCACACACGCGAACCCTACCCCTATGAGCACCTTCGAGAGAGTGGGCCAGCATATATGATCTTGGGATTTTACGAAGTCACCATAGGTGCCTCGTAGTCGAGTGGAACGTCTCCTCCCACTGAACGCACATCACCAGAAAATACTAAAATTAACACAAGATAAATGCGAGCACCGGGACTTTAACCTTGGTGGGCTCGAGAAACCACTGTCCTCCTAACCATCCAACCACATGTTGGTTAGCACGACAAAATGTATGTGGTGACCATGATGAGCTTATTCTGAAGTACAATGACCATATCGTGCTTGCGCTTCAAATACAATGACCGTAAGTGTCGTCAACAAAATACGGAGCACGCACCAAATGCAAAGTCCATCAGTGTCATCAACAAAATATGGAGACGTATCGTGAGCTAGATATTGTTGTACTATTGTATATGCTTATTTCTTAGTGGCCGATTGCGTGTGTGGTGTGGTGGGCACATCATTTCTAGTTGTGGTGGGTCAACATGAAGACTCATGGGTCAGTTCCATCCTGTGCCACATATAGGTTGGACCGAGACGCATTATACAAAGATCCATGTGGAGGACTCGGCGTACAACACGAAGCTACCAGAGTCACGGAGGACTCTATCCCCACTGGTGATAAACCGACTATATATGATTTCTAACCCTAGGCCCCCAGTATATTATAGAATCTTGGGGTCTAGTTCGTCGATAGTATACACACACGCACAATGCCTGGTATTCACGTGTACTTTGTACACACCCCTATCACTAATATACAGTACCAGGAGTAGGCTCTTTCTTCAACTGCAAGGGTCCGATCCGAACTAGGGTAAAAATTTGCCTCGTATTACCATCTAGCCTAACAGCCAGGGATATCCTACCGAATGATACGATGAAATCGTATCTGCCAACTACTAAGAGAGAGGTGTGTCGGGGGGGCAATCTGTGCGAGAGAGGCCTAAAGATAATGTGCGTGCGGGAGACACATAGGCACATATATGTGCGTATAGAGGGCTAGTAGAGAGTGTGCGTGTGTATATATGCATGTGAGAGAAATAGTGTTTTCCAACTGAGATTAGTGAAAAGAGTGGTACATAGTAGTCAGAAAGAGAGAGAGAGAAACAGAGAGAGCATGTGCGCGAGACACCCCGACACCCTGAGAGAGATTGTGAGCATGTGTGAAACAGAAATTCTGATGCATATAAAGTGTGTGCACTTATGCGTTAGATTGAGATATATATAACGCGTTTGTGAGAACGGGCCGAGGCATAGTGCATCTTCGTGTAAAAGGCGGTTCTAAGCATTAAATTAAAATATAAATGGCATTATTATTTTTGGATGAGATCATGAATTTTGCAAATTGCGTATGGACGAAAATCAGTCTATCAGACACCCATACTCTATTGAATTCTAGCATGTGCATGTGTTTATTTCATATTATCGATCCATAGAGTGAGAGCGGTTTGAAATACTGGCAATGGATGCTTTTGCAATTCATATATAAACATTAATCAGTGCACTCCATGTTGTTAGTGTGAAGCACTCTATACATTTGTCACTTGCATGGATACATTCCAAATTGCTAGCTATGAAATAGATTGCATGTCGAATTCAACATAAAGGGGGCTTCGAAGATTCGAATTCATAGGAAGTGCATTCATCTATTTGAACCTGAGATAATGGCATTTGTAAATCAGATGTAAAAGGGGGCATCAATCTTTGTTGTGAGTTTGAACATGCTATATATATTCATACGCATATCTAACTTTTTTTGCAACCAAGGAGATTATATCTGGAACCATGCATGAATTGAAGTAAGTTGCATATTTTTTAATATATACTCGTGTACAATGTATATTCAAATGTACTGCCTCATTCCAACATAATCCTAGCTTTAGGATTTTCAAGAGTAAAGATTTGTGAATTTTGACAAATCCTGAAAGTTCAATTCGAGAGAACCGAAAACGTTAATGCTTCTGCTCCCAAATATTGAACGAAGTGCCAAATAGGCCTATGGTCACCCAAAACCGCGCGAGACTAGTGTTTGGTGGTAGGAAATTATTGTCCTGACTCTGGCCCGTGTAGCCTATCGGCCCCATGTCCAAAGGTATAAATCGGGGTAGGTTTGTAACTTCACCAAGACGCCAGTCTCAACCGCCTCCGAGAAGCATTCATACGCCATGGGCGCCTAAACACCCATGCACTCGGCCGAAATCTATCCCGCCCACATTTGGGACACCTGACATGACTGTCCTACCCCCAACCCGCAATATATCCGAAATTTTAGATGGGGGCAAAGTTTGTAACTTTCCCCAAATTTCAAACAAGCGCGTCTCAAACTGAAACATTGTTCCCCCTTAGTTCCTCGGCTCCCTCCATTTCCCCATTCATACTCCATGGGCGCGAAAACGCCCTCTCCACCAGCCGCGAAACCCCAGCCTCCTCCCTCCTACACCCCATAGCGGCCAATCCACCGCCGCCCTCCTCCATCACGCTGGAGCCGGTACCCCGACATCGTCGTCCAACGCAACCGCAACCGCAACGCCCTCAAGGACTTAGCAGCTAAAGCCGAGGCAGAGCTGTCTCTACGACCCCGATGCCGATGTGCGCCGTACCAGAACCACTCTGACCACGCTGTCCTATGCCTCACTGCTGCCGCTCCACTGTCGCAACCGTCCACCGCACCGGAGATGTTCCCGCTACGCCGTCGTTCGCCGCCTCGAATCTGGTTCCCCGCTGCCGACAGACGGCCACTGCACCACACTCAACAACTTGGCCATGGGTTCGTCCAAGGCTCCACCGTCCTCCACAACTTCTCGTTTCTAGAGAACCACAAGAAGATCGTTGGAAAAACAGAAGGAGGATACAACACTGCCAGCAGAAAGAGGTACTCCTCTTCCCTTATTCGTGCAAATCTTACGTCTCTGCTCATGTGGCACCCCGGCTCAGAGAAACCGGAACACCCCGTATTCCAGCCCAGAGATCGAGGGGAAGTCTCTGGAATACGGCACTGCTTGACATAGAACAAATCAGATCTTATTACAAGAATAAATACAAAGGTATGATGTTACAAAGAATCACATCAGCACGGCGACACTATGCCTGCGATACTACACTTGCTCTATGCTAGCAGCGGAACAACTCTTAGCAGCGGAAATCTTCTAGCAGTGGAACAACGACGAAGGTGGTGAACTCCACTCCGCAGGGACTCTGGCTGGGACACGGTCTAGCTCGCACGATCGGAAACCACAACAAGCAATCAAGCAATCATGGCATCACCTGCAATCTGGCATGACACGCCAGGTTAGTACATTGAATGTACTTGCAAGCTCACAACAACCAAAACCATCAAGGCAAGACAACAACATAGCATTAACTAGGTTAATTAAATTAACAGCTACCATGATATAACAGCAACTCCTAAGCATAATATGAACCTACAACAATACTGATAAATCACCATCTCCGATCTCCATAACCATATCTCTCTTGGCTAACCGGCCAAGCAGTATACCATCTCGATCACCTCGTGATCAAAACCAAACTGTAACCGGGATCCTTACGGCGACCACAACCCGACCAATAAATGGCCCATGATCCTTACGGCGATGACAACCCGACCAATAAATGGCCCGGGATCCTTACGGCGATCACAACCACGACCAATACTTGGCCAAACTGTACTGCTCCAAATATCCACATATCCATCACCTATACGTCATTCCGTCATGTGAGTGTTGATCGAACGGTGTACCCTAGTATGAAACCATGCCCATGACCGAGGACGCGGCTATAGATAGATTAAACATACACTCTGCAGAGGTCGCACACTGTACCCACACCACAGAACTCATGGCCTCGCACTCCCATTCGGGTGGACCAATGGCGTCCTACAAAACCGATCTACTGCCATGACACTCTCCCGGCCACTCCAACTCACTCCCCTCTGGGCTAAGTCATGGGTGGCCCATTGTCTACCTCAATACACAACGACCACCATCGTAGCCAAAACATAAATGTTCCAAACGGGGACACGAGCTCAAAACCAACTATGGGCACACAAGGCTTATGCCGTCCTACCTGATCAGGGTAGCGCCCGTGCATAACCTTCCCTTGTTGGAGGCACCGACGAGAGGCACGATAATAGACCGCATTAGGGCCGTCTGATACCGGCAAATGTGGTTGCGCTGGAAAAAGTCCAGTTCTGCGGCACCTGACCAACTTAATGACGGGATTTATCCCCAAAAATATAATGATGATAACTGATACTTCGATATCAACTATCAAACTATAATCCAAGTCATAGCAATATCCCACAAATAATCTGATCATAATATCATCATCTCAAAATAGTCCAAGGGTAGCACAACACTACTATCATGATGAACAATAACACTACTACTCCAATATGCAAGAACAAGCTATCCAACTAAGATCCACATGTAAACATCATCTCCGAAACAATACTCCAAGCAACAGAACATCAACTAGCATCATGAAAATAATCATACTAACCACTAATAATCCAAAGGTAGCATGATATCCAAAGTAATACTCCAAAATATACTAACAGATATCATCCTGAAACCAACATAATACCAGCCACTAATACTCCAATGGCAACATAATACTCATTAACTACAAACATAACTCCTAGTAATCCAAACAATAGCATGGCAACAACAAGATCAAAATAATACTCCGAGAAAATGCCATGCACAAAGTCATGTAGCTAAAGCAGTATTTTAAACAAATTCAAATACATTAAACCATGTCACTGCATTACAGTGATGCAAATGGAGGGTGTGGCTTGCCTGTGGTGGAAGAAATCACCGGGAGAAAGTGTGACAAACTCGCGGAACGAATCACCGAAAATCTTTCTCTCTCGGAGGGGGCTGATTAAGGGCAGGGGAAAAATGGTCATTTACAGTATCCCAAAACATAACGAAAGTGATACCAACAGAAAGTGCTCGACGAAACGAAGAAGTGAGCGTTGGTTTCACCTTAAACGGAGTTACGGTTGAAAAGTTATGAGGGGTTGAAGTTCAGGGACTTTTCTGCAAAAATAACATTACAACCTAGTCCCTGAGTGGATAAGGCAGAAATGGATTTTCACAAATACGCTTTCGGTCATTGAAAATGTACTCACCAAAATTAGGCTTCCACTTGCCACATCATCAAAGGCAGGGCCGGGCGCGTGTGACGCTGACGTGCGGGTCCCACGGGCTGTGGGGCCCGTCACTTATCCACATGGGTCAACGCGCAGCGGCGGGACCGGCCGGGTCGCTGCCACGTGGGGTCTGGGGCAACGCGGGGTCCACCAGCCGCAACTTCTTCTTCCTCCTCCCTCTGTCCCGATCAAGACAGAGGAGGAGCAGGGGAAGCGCGGCGCCGGCGACGGCCTGGCTTGCTCTGGCCATCCCCAACCGAGCGGATGGCACCGGCAGGTCCAGGATGAAGCGCTGCGTCCACCTAGAGCAACAACGGCGACAGGGTAGACCGCGTGGCGTAGGGGCTTCGTGGCGGCTGAGGACAGAGGCGGCGGCCGAGCGGGGAGCACGTAGCTAGGGGCACTCCGGCGGCGAGGGGAAGGATTTGGGAGGGTCATCGGAGCATGGGGAGGCCGTCAGTGAGGTCTCGGAGAGAAGGGGTGGCTCGGGTCGGCCGAATTTGAGCGGAGCACCGTGGCGAGGCTTCGGCCATGGGAGGGAAACGGGAGCTCCTCGATCTTATCTGAGAGACTAGGCGAGGTCCAGGGAGAGAGGCAAGGCTAATGGAGCGGTCGAGGGAGCTCGGGGTGGGCTTATATATCCACGGGATGAGGAGGCCGAGCTGGCACCGCCACGGACGCGTGCTCACGCGCATGAACTCGGGGGTAAATGATGGGGAGGGCACAGGGGAGAGCTCACGGGGAAGAGACAGCCATGGAAGGGGCAGAGGAAGAGGCCGAGCGCCATTAAAGCTTGGTCGGCAACAGTGCGCCCGTGGGCGCGCGGCGACGAGCGTTGATGGAGGGGCTAACGGAGGGGGAGAGGGCTCCAGGAGGACGGCGACGACGTGGTGCAGCCACTAGACATACTCACGAGCGCGAAGTCGACGAGAGGGGGAGGGGCCCGAGCAAGAAGCCATTCTGGGCGCGCTCTTGGCATGCCAAAACGGTGGTCACCACCAGTACTGGCATGTGTGCGAGGCAAACAGCTGGCAAATGTTGTCTAGGGTGTAGTCAATTCAGGGGAGGTTTCAACTACCGCGGTAACTTGGTGAAAACGGCTGTGGTTAAAAGGTTAGTGAGCTCTGAAGTTTACTGCAGTAAACTTTATCAGCTCAATGTGATCAACAGGGGGCAGGTATGTGTCAAGTGTTATGTCTGGGGTGTTTAGGCTAGAAGGGACTACAATCCTGGAGAGTTTGAGGAGAAATGGACCTAGATTTACTGCAGTTGCTTCGCAACTGACCAAAATGGTCCAGAAACTAGATCATGATGGTGCACTCACATGGAGTGTCAACTTGGTCTAAGATTGGGCAAGGCAGGGTCATTTGGTCATATGGAGATGCTCAAAAAGTCTCATACCAATTGTCAAAGCCAAATTGGTACTTGCTTCACAAACATCTCCTCTGGACAGAAACTTGGAATAATATTGGTGATCAAATGGATCAATGAAATGATGCCAAATTGGATGGAGAGATGTTTTATGGTTATAAGAATGATCTGGTCATTTATCAGGATTTTTGAAACAATATAAAATACACTTGCTTCACAACCTGAAAATATTGCCAGAAACAAAGATTTGCTCCTGTGCTCACATAGATGATTGGATGGGGCTGCAAATGGGTGGAGGGGGTTAATATGAGCACATTAAGGATTATGCAAAAGATCAACTCATTTGGGTACTCCTAGCTAGTACTTCCTTCACAAAGCCTTCTGTCTGACAGAAACTTTGAAAATTCACTGAGGGAGATTGGCTAGGCAAATAAGTTGAACTTGTGCATGAGGAAATTATTTGGACATATAATCATGCCCAAAAAGGTTGGGAGCCACTAGGGAAAATATAAATGACACTTCCTTCACAAAGTGCCATTTAGGGAAGAATAGAAAAAGGAATAATGGGGAATTATTTTTGAACTGGCCAAGGCAATGTTTGGGCATATTTGAGCTATATATGACCCAAAGGAATTATGAGAATTATTTGGGGATTTTTGGATGGACAGAAATAAAGGTTGCTTCACAACCTAGGGAAGATAGGGGTATTCCTTTAATGAAAAAGGAATATTCCCTAGAAAAAGAGTTTAGGTTTTGGTCAAGGAGTGAAGTGACACGATCTTGGCAAGGTTTTGAGAATGATGAGCCACTTGGGAGGAGGAAATGAGGATGATTTCCCATGTGGCAAGGCCACAGAACCACTCCAAACAGAGCAAAAACCAAATAAGCCAATAGAAAAGGGCCAAAATTTGGGCTGTTACAGCTCACACCGTATTCAACCCACGAAAGAAACTAGTTGAGCGCTTCTTACTGCATCTTCTTCGTGATACTAAATGCACAAGGTTTCCTCCCTTTACTATTTCACCTTTGCTAGAGGTCAGTAGCCCACCTGGATTTCAATTTAGGGTCAGTCGAACCGCAATTGAAAGAAGCAGCACCCGCTTAGGCGCGCGGAGCACCTAGTCCGCCTGTTCCCCGGGGAAGCGGCGCATCGGTGTCTATCATAGGGGTGTGGGCGCAGGAGCTGCTTGCGCCCGATCTGGAGGTCGGCGGGGGCTTGAATGGATGGCCGGGGGGCGGTGGCAAGCACGACGGTGCGGTGAGGTCGAGGGGAGGGCGCAGGCAGGGGAGGAATACTGGGCCGATGGTCGCTGGAGTTTTGACGAAGATCGTCAACATTAACTGGCTGGAGGTAGAGGAAGGCGATCTACCCGTTCTTTGTACATCGGATAGTGCAGAAAAAATGGACTGACCTATTTGTTTTCAGTCGACTGTTATTTCCATAGAATCATGTAGTAATTTAGTGTGCCATGCATGTTATAGAGCTATCATATCTCTCCCGTCATTTATTTCTCACCGACCTGCTATCTGCTACCTTTACACTGTACTAATTGTGCACACACTTCACCCATACTCACATTATTGTTTTTTATGCATGGGTATTTCAGACTATGACGCAGTGTTGATGAATGCAGAAAAGAAAGGGCCGAAGTCACTCCAGTGTAATTCGAAGATAAGCACTAAGCGTTTCAACGCTCTAATGGGTGTAGTGTTGGGGAACGTAGTAATTTCAAAAAAAATCCTACGCACACACAACATCATGGTGACGTATAGCAACGAGAGGGGGAGTGTATCTTCATACCCTTGAAGATCGCTAAGCGGAAGCGTTTATCAACGTGGTTGATGTAGCCGTACGTCTTCACAATCCGACCGATCCAAGTACCGAACGCACGGCACCTCCGAGTTCTGCACACGTTCGGCTTGATGACGTCCTCGCCTTCTCAATCCAGCAAGACGGGCAAAGTAGTAGATGAGTTCCGGCAGCACGACGGCGTGGTGACGGTGTTGGTGAAGAACAATCTCCGCAGGGCTTTGCCTAAGCACTACGGAAACTATGACGGAGGATAAACTAGAGGGGACGGGGTTGCCAGCACACGGTTGGTGTTTCTTGATGTGTCTTTGGTGCTAGCCCCGCCCCTCTATTTATATGTTGAGCCCTGGGGTCGAAACTTGGAGCAAAAGCGTCCTCAAAGTCGGTTTTCCCTGAAAGGCAGGAGTCCCACTCGGACTCCAGGACCAAACGCCACAATCCTTGGTGTTTGGCCCAGATTCCATGGGCCTCGGCGTCTGGCCCAGGGCCAGACGCCAGGGTCTCCGGGGTTTGCCCCCCTGGCCTCCGCAAAACTCCTTTTGCACTGACTTATAGCCCCGTGGGCCTGACCCCTTAGCCTAACCATATCATCCAATATATGAATCTTTACCTCGGGACCATTCCGGAGCTTCTCGTCATGTTCGCGATCTCATCCGGGACTCCGAACAACATTCGGTCACCAACATACATAACTCATATAATACTATATCGTAAACGAACGTTAAGCGTGCGGACCCTACGGGTTCGAGAACTATGTAGACATGACCGAGACACCTCTCTGGTCAACAAACAATAGCGGAAACTGGATGCCCATATTGGCTCCTACATATTCTACGAAGATCTTTATCGGTCGAACCACATAAAAACATACTTTGTTCCCTTTGTCGTCGGTATGTTACTTGCCCTAGATTCGATCGTCGGTATGTCAATACCTAGTTCAATCTCGTTACCAGCAAGTCACTTTACTCGTTATGTAATGCATCATCCCGCAACTAACTCATTAGCTACATTGCTTGCAAGGCTTATAGTGATGTGCATTACCGAGAGGGCCCAGAGATACCTCTATGACAATCTGAGTGACAAATCCTAATCTTGAAATATGCCAACTCAACATGTACCTCGGAGACACCTGTAGAGCTCCTTTATAATCACCCAGTTACATTGTGACATTTGGTAGCACACAAAGTGTTCCTCCGGTAAACAGGAGTTGCATAACCTCATAGTCATAGGAACATGTATAAGTCATGAAGAAAGCAATAGCAACATACTAAACGATCAAGTGCTAAGCTCACGGAATGGGTCAACTCAATCACATCATTCTCCTAATGATGTGATCCCATTAATCAAATGACAACTCATGTCTATGGCTAGGAAACTAAACCATCTTTGATTAATGAACTAGTCAAGTAGAGGCATACTAGTGACATTATGTTTGTCTATGTATTCACACATGTATCATGTTTCCGGTTAATACAATTCTAGCATGAATAATAAAAATTTATCATGAAATAAGGAAATAAATAATAACTTTATTATTGCCTCTAGGGCATATTTCCTTCAGTCTCCCACTTGCACTAGAGTCAATAATCTAGTTCACATCGCCATGTGATTTAACACCAATATTCATATCTGTATATGATTAACACCCATAGTTCACATCGTCATGTGACCAACACCCAAAAGGGTTTACTAGAGTTAATAATCTAGTTCACATCGCTATGTGATTTACACCCAAAGAGTACTAAGGTGTGATCATGTTTTGCTCGTGAGAGAAGCTTAGTCAACGGGTCTGTCACATTAAGAGCCGTATGTATTTTGCAAATATTCTATGTCTACAATGCTCTGCACGGAGCTACTCTAGCTAATTGCTCCCACTTTCAATATGTATCCAGATTGAGACTTAGATTCATCTGGATCGGTGTGAAAGCTTGCACCGATGTAACTCTTTACGACGGGCTCTTTTATCACCTCTATAATCGATAAATATTTCCTTAGTCCTCACTAAGGATATTTTTGACCAATATCCAGTGATCTACTCCTAGATCACTATTGCACTTCCTTGACAAATTCGGAGCAAGGTATACAATAGGTCTGGTACATAGCATAGCATACTTTATAGAAGCTATGACTGAGGCATAGGGAATGACTTTCATTCTCTTTTCTATTTTCTGCCGTGGTTGGGAGTTGAGTCTTACTCAATTTCACACCTTTGCAACACAGGCAAGAACTCTTTCTTTGACTGTTCCATTTTGAACTATTTCAAAATCTTGACAAGGTATGTACTTACTGAAATACTTATCAAGCGTCTTGATCTATTTCAATAGATCTTGATGCTCAATATGTAAGTAGCTTTACTGAGGTCTTTCTTTTAAAGAACTCCTTTCAAATACTCCTTTATGCTTTCCACAAATTTTTTACATCATTTCTGATCAACAATGTGTTACTCACATATATTTATCAGACATGTGCTAGTGCTCCCACTCACTTTATTGTAAATTCGGGCTTCACCGGAAGTCTGTATAAAACTATATGCTTTGATCAACTTATCAAAGCGTATATTCCAACTCTGAGATGCTTGCACCAGTCTATAGATCGATCGCTGGAGCTTGCACATTTCGTTAGCACCTTTAGGATTGACAAACCTTCTGGTTGCATCATATACAACTCTTCTTTAAGAAAACCATTAAGGAATGCGGTTTTGACATCCATTTGCCAGATTTCATAAAATGTGGCAATTGCTAACATGATTCGGACAGACTTAAGCATGGCTACAGTTGAGAAAATCTCATTGTAGTCAACACCTTGAACTTGTCGAAAACCTTTTGTGACAAGTCGAGCTTTGCAGATAGTAACACTACTATCAGCGTCTGTCTTCCTCTTGAAGATCCATTTATACAATATGGCTTGCCGATCATCGGGCAACTCCACCAAAGTCCACACATTGGTCTCATACATGGATCCCATCTCAGATTTCATGGCCTCAAGCCATTTTGCGGAATCTGGGCTCATCATCGCTTCCTCATAGTTCGTAGGTTCATCATGGTCTAGTAACATGACTTCCAGAACAGGATTACCATACCACTCTGGTGCGGACTATACTTTGGAAGACCTATGAGGTTTTGTAGTAACTTAATCTGAAGTTTCATGATCATCATTAGCTTCCTCACTAATTGGTGTAGGAATCACTGGAACTGATTTATGTGATGAACTACTTTCCAATTCGGGAGAAGGTACAAATTACCTTATCAAGCTCTACTTTCCTCCAACTCACTTCTTTCGAGAGAAACTCCTTCTCTAGAAAGGATCCATTCTTAGCAATGAATGTTTTGCCTTTGGATCTGTGATAGAAGGTGTACCCAACAGTTTCCTTTGGGTATGAAGACGCACTTCTCTGATTTGGGATCGATCTTATCAGGTTGAAACCTTTTTCACATAAGCATCACAACTCCAAACTTTAAGAAACGACATCTTAGGTTTACTGCTAAACCATTGTTCATACAGTGTCATCTCAACGGATTTAGATGGTGCCCTATTAAAGTGAATGCAGCTATCTCTAATGCATAAGCCCAAAATGATAGTGGTAAATCGTTAAGATAAATTATAGATCGCACCGTATCCAATAAAGTGCGGTTACGACGTTCGGACACACCATTATGTTGTGGTGTTCCATGTGGCGTGAGCTGTGAAACTATTCCACATTGTTTAAAAATGAAGGGGCCAAACTCGTAACTCAAATATTCTCGTCCACGATCAGATCGTAGAAACTTCATTTTCTTGTTACGATGATTCTCCACTTCACTCTGAAATTCTTTTAACCTTTCAACTATTTCAGACTTACGTTTCATCAAGTAGATATACCCATATCTGCTCAAATCATCTGTGAAGGTCAGAAAATAACGATACCTGCTGCGAGCCTCAACACTCATTGGATTGCATACATCAGTATGTATTATTTCCAATAAGTCAGTTGCTCGCTCCATTGTTCCAAAGAAAGGAGTTTTAGTCATCTTGCCCAAAAGGCACGGTTCGCAAGCATCAAATGATTCATAACCAAGTGATTCCAAAAGTCCATCTGTATGGAGTTTCTTCATGCGCTTTACACCGATATGACCCAAACGGCAGTGCCACAAATAAGTTGCACTATCATTATCAACTTTGAGTCTTTTGGCATCAATATGTGTATCACTACAATCGAGATCGAACAAACTATTTTCATTGGGTGTATGACCATTGAAGGTTTTATTCATGTAAACAGAACAACAGTTATTCTCTGACTTTAAATGAATAGCCGTTTTGCAATAAACATGATAAAATCATATTCATGCTTAACGCAAACGCCAAATAACATTTATTTAGTTTCAACACTAATCTCGAAAGTGTAGGGAGAGTGTGATGATGATCATATTAATCTTGGAACCACTTCCAACATACATCGTCACTTCACCCTCAACTATTCTCTATTTATTCTCTAACTCCTGTTTCGAGTTACCAATCTTAGCAACCGAACAAGTATCAAATACCCAGGGGTTACTATAAACACTAGTAAGGTACACATCAATAACCTGTATATCAAATATACCCTTGTTCACTTTGCCATCCTTCTTATCTACCAAATATTCAGGGCATTTCCACTTCCAGTGACCATTTCCTTTGCAGTAGAAGCACTGAGTTTCAGGCCTTGGTCCAGCTTTAGGCTTCTTCGCAGGAGTGACAACTTGCTTGCCATTCTAATTGAAGTTCCCTTTATTTCCCTTTGCCCTTTTTCTTGAAACTAGTGATCTTGTCAATCATCAACACTTGATGTTCTTTCTTGATTTCTACCTTCGTCGATTCAACATCACGAAGAGCTCGAGAATCATTTTCGTCATCCCTTGCATACTATAGTTCATCACGAAGTTCTACTATCTTGGTGATGGTGACTAGACAACTCTGTCAATCACTATCTTATATGGAAGATTAACTCCCACTTGACTCAAGCGATTGTAGTACCCAGACAATCTGAGCACATGGTCACTAGTTAAGCAATTCTCCTCCATCTTTTAGCTATAGAACTTGTTGGAGATTTCATATCTCTCGACTCGGGTATTTTCTTGAAATATTAACTTCAACTCCTGGAACATCTCATATGGTCCATGACGTTCAAAACGTCTTTGAAGTCCCGATTCTAAGCCATTAAGCATGGTTCACTAAACTATCAATTAGTCATCATATTGAGCTAGCCAAATGTTCATAACATCTGCATTTGCTCCTGCAATAGGTCTGTCACCTAGCGGTGCATCAAGGACATAATTCTTCTGTGCAGCAATGAGGATAAACCTCAGTTCACGGATCCAATCCGCATCATTGCTACTAACATTTTTCAACATAGTTTTTCTCTAGGAACATATCAAAATAAACATATGAAAGCAACAGCGCGAGCTATTGATCTACAACATAATTTGCAAAATACTACCAGGACTAAGTTCATGATAAATTAAAGTTCAATTAATCATATTACTTAAGAACTCCCACTTAGACAGACATCTCTCTAGTCATCTAAGTGATCACGTGATCCAAATCAAATAAACCATGTCCGATCATTACGTGAGATGGAGTTGTTTTCAATGGTGAACATCACTATGTTGATCATATCTACTATATGATTCACGCTCGACCTTTCGATCTCCGTGTTCCGAGGCCATATCTGTATATGCTAGGCTCGTCAAGTTTAACCTGAGTATTCCGCGTGTGCAACTGTTTTGCACCCGTTGTATTTGAACGTGGAGCCTATCACACCGGATCATCACGTGGTGTCTCAGCACGATGAACTTTCGCAATGGTGCATACTCAGGGAGAACACTTCTTGATAATTAGTGAGATATCATCTTATAATGCTACCGTCAATCAAAGCAAAATAAGATGCATAAAGGATAAACATCACATGCAATCAATATAAGTGATATGATATGGCCATCATCATCTTGTGCTTGTGATCTCCATCTCCGAAGCACCGTCGTGATCACCATCGTCACCGGTGCGACACCTTGAGCTCCATCGTAGCATCGTTGTCGTTTCTCCATCTGTTGCTTATATGACTATCGCTACCGCTTAGTGATAGAGTAAAGCAATTACAGGGCGCTTGCATTTCATACAGTAAAGCGACAACCATATGGCTCCTGCAGTTGCCGATAACTCAGTTACAAAACATGATCATCTCATACAATAAAATATAGCATCACGTCTTGACCATATCACATCACAACATGCCCTGCAAAAACAAGTTAGACATCCTCTACTTTGTTGTTGCAAATTTTACGTGGCTGCTACGGGCTGAGCAAGAACCGTTCTTACCTACGCATCAAAACCACAACGATAGTTCATCAAGTTAGTGTTGTTTTAACCTTCGCAAGGACCGGGCGTAGCCACACTCGGTTCAACTAAAGTTGGAGAAACTGACACCCGCTAGTCACCTGTGTGCATAGCATGCCGGTAAAAACAGTCTCGCGTAAGTGCACGCGTAATGTCAGTCCAGGCCGCTTCATCCAACAATAACACCGAACCAAAGTATGACATGCTGGTAAGCAGTATGACTTATATCGCCCACAAATCACTTGTGTTCTACTCATTCATATAACATCTACGCATAAAACCTTCCTCTGATACCACTGTTGGGGAACGTAGTAATTTCAAAAAAAATTCCTACGCACACACAAGATCATTGTGATGCATAGCAACGAGAGAGGGAGTGTATCTTCATACCCTTGAAGATCACTAAGCGGAAGCGTTTATCAACGCGGTTGATGTAGTCGTACGTCTTCACGTTCCGACCGATCCAAGTACCAAACGCACGGCACCTCCGAGTTCTGCACACGTTTAGCTCGATGACGTCCTCGCCTTCTCGATCCAGCAAGACGGCGAAGTAGTAGATGAGTTCCGGCAGCACGACGGCGTGGTGACGGTGTTGGTGAAGAACAATCTCCGCAGGGCTTCGCCTAAGCACTACGGAAACTATGACGGAGGATAAACTAGAGGGGATGGGGTTGCCGGCACATGGCTTGGTGTTTCTTGATGTGTCTTTGGTGATAGCCCCGCCCATCTATTTATATGTTGAGCCCTGGGGTCGAAACTTGGAGCAAAAGCCTCCTCAAAGTCGGTTTTGCCCAAAAGGCAAGAGTCCCACTCAGACTCCAAAACCAAACGCCAAAATCCTTGGTGTCTGGCCAAGACGCCATGGGCCTCGGCGTCTGGACCAGGGCCAAACGCCAGGGTCTCCAGCGTTTGGCCCCCTGGCCTCCGCAAAACTCCTTTTGCACCGACTTATAGCCCGTGGGCCTGACCCCTTGGCCTAACCATATCATCCAATATATGAATCTTTACCTCCGGACCATTCTCGAGCTCCTCGTCATGTCCGTGATCTCATCCGGGACTCCGAACAACATTCGGTCACCAACATACATAACTCATATGATACTATATCGTCAACGAACGTTAAGCGTGCGGACCCTACGGGTTCGAGAACTATGTAGACATGACCGAGACACCTCTCTGGTCAACAACCAATAGCGGAACCTGGATGCACATATTGGCTCCTACATATTCTACGAAGATCTTTATTGGTCGAACCACATAACAACATACGTTGTTCCCTTTGTCATTGGTATGTTACTTGCCCGAGATTCGATCGTCGGTATCTCAATACCTAGTTCAATCTCGTTACTGGCAAGTCTCTTTACTCGTTATGTAATGCATCATCCCGCAACTAACTCATTAGCTACATTGCTTGCAAGGATTATAGTGGTGTGCATTACCGAGAGGGCCTAGATATACCTCTCCGACAATCGGAGTGACAAATCCTAATCTTGAAATACGCCAACTCAACATGTACCT
Source organism: Triticum aestivum (assembly GCF_018294505.1). NCBI lineage: Eukaryota > Viridiplantae > Streptophyta > Magnoliopsida > Poales > Poaceae > Triticum > Triticum aestivum. The sequence continues at coordinate 261,206,128 of NC_057804.1, read as the reverse complement.
TCGGAGACACCTGTAGAGCTCCTTTATAATCACCCAGTTATGTTGTGACATTTGGTAGCACACAAAGTGTTCCTCCGGTAAACGGGAGTTGCAAAATCTCATAGTCATAGGAACATGTATAAGTCATGAAGAAAGCAATAGCAACATACTAAACGATCAAGTGCTAAGCTAACGGAATGGGTCAAGTCAATCACATCATTCTCCCAATGATGTGATCCCATTAATCAAATGACAACTCATGTCTATGGCTAGGAAACTCAACCATCTTTGATTAATGAGCTAGTCAACTAGAGGCATACTAGTGACATTATGTTACTCTATGTATTCACATATGTATCACGTTTCCAGTTAATACAATTCTAGCATGAATAATAAACATTTATCATGAAATAAGCAAATAAATAATAACTTTATTATTGCCTCTAGGGCATATTTCCTTCTTGCAGTTTCAGCAGTTGGAGACAGTAAATGTAGCTCTGCCGTTGATGATCTCAATTGCCACACACAACCATCCCAGGTGCTTGCTTTAACTTCGCGTTGTCAAATGTGGTTGCATGTTGCATATGGTGTTGATACGTCTCCAACGTATCTACTTTTCCAAACACTTTTGCCCTTGTTTTGTACTCTAACTTGCATGATTCGAATGAATTTAACCCGGACTGACCCTGTTTTCAGCAGAACTGCCATGATGTTGTTTGATGTGTCGAAAAGAAAAGTTCTCGGAATGTCCTGAAAATCCACGGAGGCACTTTTTGGAATTAATAAGAATTTCTGGGCGAAAGAAATACACCAGGGGGCCCAGGGCCTGTCCACGAGACAGGGGGGCGCCCTCCCCCCTGTAGGGTGCGCCCTCCTATCTCGTGGGCCCCCTGGACCTCCACCGACCTCAACTCCAACTCCATATATTCACGTACAGGGAGAAAAAATCAGAGAGAAAGTTTCATCACGTTTTACGACACGGAGCCGCCGCCAAGCCCTAATCTCTTTCGGGAGGGCTGATCTGGAGTCCGTTCGGGGCTCCGGAGAGGGGGATTCGTCGACGTCATCATCATCAACCGTCCTCCATCACCAATTTCATGATGCTCACCGCCGTGTGTGAGTAATTCCATCGTAGGCTTGCTGGACGGTGATGGGTTGGATGAGATTTACCATGTAATCAACTTAGTTTTGTTAGGGTTTGATTCCTACTGTTACAACTACTACAAAAACTCAAAAACAATTATCTTTACTTTTGCTATTGTTACCTTTATTATCATACCACTTATTCTACTAAATACTTTGCTGCAGATACTAAGTTATCCAGGTGTGGTTGAATTGACAACTCAACTGCTAATACTCAGGAATATTCTTTGGCTCCCCTTGTGTCGAATCAATAAATTTGGGTTGAATACTTTACCCTCGAAAGTTGTTGCGATCCCCTACACTTGTGGGTTATCAAGACTCATTTCTGGCGCCGTTGCCGGGGAGCATAGATCTATTCTCTGAGTCACTTGGGATTTATATCTGTTGATCACTATGAAGAACTTGAAAGACGATCGAACTACTATTTTGGCCTAAACTACGAGGGGAGGTAAGGAACTGCCATCTAGCTCTACACTAGAATCTCTTCCGTTATTAGTAGGCTTGCGACACCTAAACCTGCTACTGCTATGAATTCTGATATGTTGCATGTTATTGATGATGCCACTTCTGCTATGCGTGATGAAACTACTTCTGTGCTTGATACTACTTTGCCATTAGGTGAATTTCTTGATGAACAACTTGCTAGAGTTAGGGGGAATGAAATTACTGAAGAACCTATTATTGATGATAGTGATGATGAAGGTTCTCCCAATGATTATGTATTGCCTGTTGTTCCTAAGGGTTATGTTATGAATGAAGAAGCTGCTAGGGAAATCTTTGTTTGCAATGATAGATATGATCTTAAGAAATTATTAGCTAAATGGAAGTAGCAGTCTCTTAATGCTAGAATGAAACCTGACTCTGCTTTTGCTACTTCACCTATCTGTGTTACTGATAAGGATTATGAATTCTCTGTTGATCCTGAAATTATTACTTTAGTTGAATCTGATCCTTTTTATGGCCTTGGATCTGAAACTGTTGTGGCACATCTTACCAAGTTAAATGATATAGCTACCCTGTTTACTCATGATGAGAAGTCTCGCTATTTTTATATCCTTAAGATATTTTCGTTCTCATTAAAGGGTGATGCTAAGACTTGGTATAATTCTCTTGCTCCTGGTTGTGTGCGTAGTCCCCAGGATATGATTTATTACTTCTCTGCTAAATATTTCCCTGCTCATAAGAAACAAGCTGCCTTGCGGGGAATATATAATTTTGTGCAAATCAAAGAAGAGAGTCTCCCACAAGCTTGGGGGAGGCTTCTCCGGTTACTTAATGCTTTGCCTGATCATCCTCTTAAGAAAAATGAAATACTTTATATCGTTTATAATGGACTAACTGATGCTTCCAAGGACTACTTGGATAGTTGTGCTGGTTGTGTTTTCAGGGAAAGAATAGTCGACGGAGCTGAATTACAATTGAATAATATGTTGACTAATGAAAATAATTGGACTCTTCCTGAGCCAATTCCTGAGGCAATTCCTGAACCAATTGAGCCAACTCCTGAGCCTATTCCCAAACCCACTCCGAAAAAGAGAGGTGTTTTATTTCTCAGTCCTGAAGATATGCAAGAGGCAAAGAAATCAATGAAAGAAAAAGGTATTAAAGCTGAAGATGTTAAGAATTTACCTCCTATTGAAGAAATACATGGTCTTAATATACCGCCTGTTGAAGAACCACATTGTCTTGATAACCCGACACAGGTAGTAAAGATAAATTGTCTCTATAGATATGATAAAGTTGAAATCCCCTCTACTAAATTTCATAGCCCATGCTTAGATGAATTTGATGACTTTATGGCTAGACAAGAAAGTTTTAATGCTTATGTTGGAAGGGAGTTAAAGAATACTGCTTTTGAGATAGGACGCGTAGGCGATAATATAGCTAGAGTTAAAGATGAACTCAAACTCGTTAGCAAATATACTTCTATGGTTGTTACTCAAGCTGAGCAAGTACTTAAAGCTCAAAATGATTTGATTGATGAATTAAATAATAAAAATGACTTTGCTGTTAGAGTGGCTACTAGAACTGGTAGAATGACTCAGGAACCTTTGTATCCTGAAGGCCGCCCTAAGAGAATCAAGCAAGATTCTCAAAGAAATAATTTAGAGGCACCTAGTTCTTCTAAAAAGAAGAAGAAGAAAAACGATAGGACTTTGCATGCTTCTACTGAACCTACTGTAGACACACCTGAGAATCCCAATGATATTTCTATTTCTGATGCTGAAACACAATCAGGTGATGAACATGAACCTAGTGATAATGTTAATGATAATGTTCATGTTGATGCTCAACCTAGAAAAAACAATGATGTAGAGATTGAACCTGCTGTTGATCTTCATAACCCACAATCAAAGAATCAATGTTATGATAAGAGAGATTTTGTTGCTAGGAATCACGGTAAAGAAAGAGAACCATGGGTTCAGAAACCCATGCCCTTTCCTCCTAAACCATCCAAGTCAAAGGATGATGGGGATTTTGAGCGCTTGGCTGAAATGATTAGACCTATTTTCTTACGTATGCGCTTAACTGATATGCTCAAAGTAAATCCTTATGCTAAGTATATGAAGGATATCATTACAAACAAAAGAAAGATACCGGAAGCTGAAATTTCCACCATGCTTGCTAATTATACTTTTGAGGGTGGAATACCAAAGAAACTTGGAGATCTGGGTGTGCCAACTATACCATGCTCTATTAAAAGAAATTATGTTAGAACTGCTTTATGTGATCTTGGAGCCGGTGTTAGTGTTATGCCTCACTCTTTATATCATAGACTTGAATTGAATAAGTTAACACCTACTGAAATATCTTTGCAAATGGCTGATAAATCAACTGCTATACCTGTCGGTATTTGTGAGGATGTGCCAGTTGTAGTTGCAAATGTCACTATCTTAACGGACTTTGTTATTCTTGATATTCCCGAGGACGATAGTATGTCTATTATCCTTGGTAGACCTTTTCTTAATACTGCAGGGGCTGTTATTGATTGCAACAAAGGCAATGTCACTTTTCATGTTAATTGTAATGAGCATACGGTACACTTTCCGAGGAAACAATCACAAGTTCATAGCATCAATTCTATTGGAAAAGTTCCAACTATTATTATCGGAGGTTTTGAATTTCCTCTCCCTACTGTCAAGAAAAAGTATGATATTCTTATTGTTGGGGATTTTCATATTCCCGTTGAGGTAACTCGGTGTTATTCCAAATTTCTCCGGTTCCGTGTTATTCGGGATGAGTTTGTTAACAAGACTTGATCAACCTTGTTAGTGGATTCATTTTGATGATCACGAGATGGATGTAACTAGAAGGCACAACCTTCTGTACCCTCTTTTTACTTTTTGTTATTTAGAACAAATAAAGAAAAAATAGTATTATCCGTCTGTTTTCTGAATTATCCGTGCAATAAAAAATAGTCCAAAAATAAAAGTGCTCCAAATGCCCTGCAAATTTAGTATGCTTTTTTCTGGAATATTGAGGATTTTAGGCACTGAGATCACTACAGGAGGGGCAAGCACCAGGCCACGAGAGTGGAGGGCGCACCCCCCTATAGGGCGCACCCCCCTGTCTCATGGGCCCCTGGTGGCCCCCTCCACTTATGCCAGCACCCGCACACTTCATCTTCTACCCAAAAAAATCCCCATCCAGCTCAAGAACGAGTTCTAGCTCGTTTTGCTGCGATTTTTGATCTCTTAGCTCAAAGCTCCATTCACAAACTGCTTTGGGAGATTGTTGCTTGGTATGTGACTCCTCCATTGGTCCAAGTAGTTTTTGTTCTAGAGCTTTATTCATTGCAAATTTTTGCTGCATAGGTGACTATGTTCTTGAGCTTGCATGTTAAATTTTTGAGGTCCCAAGCAATTCTAATGCATGATATAGGCTCTAGGCCCTTGTAGGAGTAGTTGCTATCAATCTTGTTTAGTTTTATTCACTTTTATTTTGAAGTTACTAAAATTTCAGAAATTTTTAGAAAATGTTGAGGAAACTTTTGAGGGGCTCTTCTAGCCAAAGCTCTCAGGAAAACAAGCCAAAGAGAAGGAAAAAGCCAAGTATAATCTTCCTCGCTTAGCGGAAGTATGGTCGTATGAATGGCCATGCGAGGATTTCTTGAAATAAGCTGGAATTCACGAAGACTTTTATGCTTTAATCGAGACTGGAGGCATCACCGGTTTCATCAACGACCGAATTGATCAGTATCTCTTACTTACCAATACTTTTGTGCAAAACTTTTATTATTATCCTAAGAAGTCACCGCCTGTAGTATCATTTCATTTATATGATGAATTCAAAGAAATGTCTTTACGTCATTTTTGAGCGGTATGTAGGATACCTTATGAGGGAGAATTAGAGGAACCCCATCGTGAAGATGTGGGTGGCTTTGTTAATACTATTGCTGTAGAGGAGCCAAAGAAGGGCTCCGAGGCAAAAGTCTCTAGCATACACTATCCTGTTTTATGCTACTTTGCCATATTTGCTAGTAGATGCTTGATTGGTCGTGGAAATAGTTGAAACTTGAGCGTTCCTGATATTATCATTCTTCAACATGCTTTGCTTGGAGACAATACTTTTAGTATGGGTGCCGTCGTTGCTAAAAGGCTAGCCCTGAATCGTACAAAAGGCCCCATATTTGGAGGTATCTATGTTGCACGTCTTGCTAAATATTTTCAGATACCTATTAGGCACCATGAGAAGGAGGAGATAAAATTTCCTACTCACATTTTAGATTACAAGAGCATGGTAGCACACAAGTTTATTGTTGACAACGAAGAGAAGATGCTCTTGTATAAACTTAGATTTAATAAGAAACACATTGAGATTATTATTTTGCATGCGCCTCTGTTGTTTGATTTGCTTGCAGAAAATTTTCTTGTTACAATGGAAGCGGTGAACAACCATCGAGCCCAAGCTTTTACTCCAGAACCTGAACCTGAGCCGGAACCTGAACTGGACCCTTATCGTGCATCATCTATCCGGTGGGATCCGGAGATGACCAGCCAGTGGTATCCTGATTACACCTCCCATTACACCGGGGAGAGTAGCGGCGGTCCTTGGTACTAGACCAACTTAGGCCAAAAGCCTAAGCTTGGGGGAGTACGTAGTTCTCACCGACTTTACATTCATGTTCACACACTAGTCGTCGGTGCTCATACTCTTTCATTGTATTATCCATGCTAGTTTAAATTCCTTTTTCTAGTTTTCTTCTAGTGTGTTTGATAAACTTTAAGAAAAACCAAAAAAATTAGTTACTTTAATTTCCATGCTTGTAGTAGAAATTAAAATGAAACCCAGAAATATTTCCAGTTCTTCTTTTTACTTGTTGGGAGCTTTCCCGTGTAAATAGTTTTATTTTCTTTTCTTTCCTTTGGGGGTCGAGAAGAGCATATTGAAAATGCTTAGTGGCTCTCATATGCATGATTGTTTATTTAACTTAGAGCCCATATTACTTGTCTTGTCTCTTGAGTTGAATGCTTGTAGATTCCAGCTTAGTCCAATGCACGTGCACTCTTATTATTATACACATCGTTCGGTTGTGCAAGTGAAAGGCAATAATGACGATATATGATGGACTTATTGGGATGAGAAAAGCTGGTATGAACTCGACCTCTCTTGTTTTTGTAAATATGATGAGTTCATCGTTTCTGAGTCAGCTATTATGAAGTAAACATATTTGCAATGACATTTAGAGATCATAGTTGCTTGTGCCATGCTTGATTAGCTATGAGTTATAATGGTTTACCTTGCCTACCAACATGCTATTAGAATGATTATGATATGATATGATGGGATGGTATCCTCCTTTGAATGAATTGAGTTACTCGACTTGGCACATATTCACGCATGTAGTTGAATCAAATCAACATAGCCTTCATGATATTTATGTTCATGGTGGATTATATCCAACTCATGCTTGTACTCGGTGTAAATTAATTTTAATGCATGTTTATGACTGTTGTTGCTCTCTCAGTTGGTCGCTTCCCAGTCTTTTGCTAGCCTACACCTATACTAAGCGGGAATACTGCTTGCGCATCCAAACTCCATAAACCCCAAAGTTGTTCCATATGAGTCCACTATACCTTCCTATATGTGGTAATTATCTGCCGTTATAAGTAAATTTGTATGTGCCAAACTCCAAACCTTCAAATGAAATTATGTTTTGTATGCTCGAGCAGCTCATGTTACAACTAGGGCTGCCTATATCTTCCATGCTAGGTGGGTTATTCTCAAGAGGAGTGGACTCCGCTCCTCATTCACGAGAAAGGGCCGGTAACCGGGATGCCCAGTCCCATGATCCAAAAAGATCAAAGCAAATCAAAATAATTAAACAAAACTCCCCCAGGCTGTTGTTAGTTGGAGGCACTCATTGTTTCGAGCAAGCCATGGATTGATGCTTGTTGGTGGTTGGGGGAGTATACACCTTTACCATTCTTTTTGGGAACTGCCTATAATGCATGTAGTATGGAAGATACAACCATCTCATAGTTGTTGCGTTGACAACAAAAGTATGCTGCTGAAAATGTTATTCAATCTCTATTTTAAAATCGAGCTCTGGCACCTCTACAAATCCCTGCTTCCCTCTGCGAAGGGCCTATCTATTTATTTTTATGTTGAGTCATCACCCTTCTTATTAAAAAGCACTCGCTGGAGAGCACACTGTCATTTGCATTCATTACTATTGGTTTATATTGGGTATGACTTGACTGGATCTCTTTTACCATGAATTACAATGTTTAGTCAGTCCTTGATCTTTAAAGGTGCTCTGCATTTATGTTTTGCGGTCTCAGAAAGGGCTAGCGAGATACCATTTTGTTATATCATGTTATGATTATTTTGAGAAAGTGTTTTCATCCGAGTTTTATTATTATGGCTCTCTAGCTGATTATGCTATTGATATGAGTAATTGTGAGACCTAAGTGTTATTGTGAGTATGGTTCATTCATAATATTTGCTGAAACTTGAATGCTGGCTTTTCATGTTTACAACAACAAGAGCAAATAGAGTTTGTAAAAGTTTTTCTTTATCACTTTCAGTTTATCAACTGAATTGCTTGAGGACAAGCAAAGGTTTAAGCTTGGGGGAGTTGATACGTCTCCAACGTATCTACTTTTCCAGAAACTTTTGCCCTTGTTTTGGACTCTAACTTGCATGATTTGAATGAAACTAACCCGGACTGACGCTGTTTTCAGCAGAACTGCCATGATGTTGTTTTATGTGTAGAAAAGAAAAGTTCTCGGAATGTCCTGAAAATCCACGGAGGCACTTTTTGGAATTAATAAGAATTTCTGGGCGAAAGAAATACACCAGGGGCCCAGGGCCTGTCCACAAGACAGGGGGGCGCCGCCCCCCCCTGTAGGGCACGCCCTCCTATCTCGTGGGCCCCCTGGACCTCCACCGACCTCAACTCCAACTCCATATATTCACGTTCGAGGAGAAAAAAATCAGAGGGAAAGTTTCATCGCGTTTTACGACACGGAGCCGCCGCCAAGCCCTAATCTCTCTCGGGAGGGCTGATCTAGAGTCTGTTCAGGGCTCCGGAGAGGGGGATTCGTCGTTGTCGTCATCATCAACCATCCTCCATCATCAATTTCATGATGCTCACCGCCGTGCGTGAGTAATTCAATTGTAGGCTTGCTAGACGGTGATGGGTTGGATGAGATTTACCATGTAATCAAGTTAGTTTTGTTAGGGTTTGATCCCTAGTATCCACTATGTTCTAAGATTGATGTTGCTATGACTTTGCTATGCTTAATGCTTGTCACTAGGGCCCGAGTGCCATGATTTCAGATCTGAACCTATTATGTTGTCATGAATATATGTGTGTTCTTGATCCTATCTTGCAAGTCTATAGTCACCTATTATGTGTTATGATCCGACAACCCCGGAGTGACAATAATCGGGATATTTTGGTGATGACCGTAGTTTGAGGAGTTCATGTATTCACTATGTGCTAATGCTTTGTTCCGGTTCTCTATTAAAAGGAGGCCTTAATATCCCTTAGTTTCCGCTAGGACCCCGCTGCCACGGGAGGGTAGGACAAAAGATGGCATGCAAGTTCTTTTCCATAAGCACGTATGACTATTTACGGAATACATGCCTACATTACATTGATGAACTAGAGCTAGTTCTATGTCACCCTATGTTATAGCTATTACATGAGGAATCACATCCGGCATAATTATCCATCACTGATCCATTGCCTACGAGCTTTTCATATATTGTTCTTCGCTTATTTACTTTTTCGTTGCTACTGTTACAACTACTACAAAAACCCAAAAACAATTATCTTTACTTTTGCTACTGTTACCTTTATTATCATACCACTTTTGCTACTATATACTTTGCTGCAGATACTAAATTATCTAGGTGTGGTTGAATTGACAACTCAGCTGCCAATACTCAAGAATATTCTTTGGCTCCCCTTGTGTCGAATCAATAAATTTGGGTTGAATACTTTACCCTCGAAAGCTGTTGCGATCCCCTACACTCGTGGGTTATCAGGTGTCTAGCTTGTATTGCTTCCAATTTGGTTAAATTGCATCTTCTTAATTTACACATTATACCTTTGATAATGACATGCCTTCCTGTTTTTGATACATACTACATGTCTATTAACCATGTCCGTACATCAAACTAATGCTCTTTTGTATCCCTCGTCAATGACTTATGATGAGATAGTCACCCGAGTGGGTTACTGTGAGACGCCCTACTCGTTTAAAGAGTGCAGTGTCATCCTCCCCACATGATTCTCAAGAAACAACAAGGCTAAATGAAGATAGTCAACGTAGCTCTCTAGTTGATGACCGCAATTCCCCCACACCACCATCGCAGGTGCTTGCTCTTACTTGGCAGTGTGATATGTGGTTGCATGTTGCATATGGTATCTACCTTGTAATGCTTCTAATTAGGGTAAATGGCATCTGCTTAGTTAACACGTTACACCTGTGAATATGACATGCCTTCCTATTTTTGGTACATACTACGTCTTTATATTAACCATGTTCTTACATCAAACTACTTTTCTTGTGTATGCCTCATCAATCACTTCTGACGATACACCTTCAAGTCGACAGTGTAATATTGGTTGCATCTTGCATATCATTTCAAACATGTATTGCCTCTAATTTGTTGAAGTGCCACTTATAATGAGACGCGTCTAACTTGGTAGAGTGATTTTGGTTGGATCTTTCATATGGTGTCTAGATTGCATTGCTTCCAATTTGTTGAAATACCTTCTACTTAGCGTTTTTCATACATATTCCATCATCCTACAATGTGGTTGCCATACATAAAAGTTGTGTTCATCAGTATCATGCATCAACGAATTTGGAAGTGCGAATTTCATTCCTTTTTCTTGTGTGTTTACTTGACAAGGCAAAATCTGAAAGGACGAAGGCACGGAATGATGGTGGTCCTCTGGAGCAACCGAAACAGATGATCTCTGCAGACTCTCCTGCTACTCATACTGCAGTGCTAGTTCCAAATCTCATCTCCCCTACTCCACAACCCAAGGTGCTTGCTCTAACATGGCAGTGTGATATCTGGTTGCGTGTTGCATATGGTGCCTAGCTTGTATTTCTCCTAATTTATTAAATTGCATCTCCTTAGCTTACACATTATACATGTGAATATGGCACGCCTTCCTGTTTTTGGTACATACTACATCTGCCTATCGCACCATGTTCTTACATCAAACTACTGTTCTTGTGTATCCTGCATCTATCGCTTATGATGAGACAGTCACGCCCGTGTGTTAATATGAGACGCAATACTCTTATAAAGAATGCAATTTCATCGTCTCCACATTATTCTTAAGAAACAACAAGCCTAAATGAAGATATTGAACATAGCTCTGTACTTGAAGACCGCACTTCCCCTACACCACCATCACAGGTGCTTGCTCTAACTTCGCAGTGTGATATGTGGTTGCATGTTGCATACGGTGTCTAGCTTGTAATGCTTCTAATTAGGGTAAATTGCATCTGCTTAGTTTACACACTATACCTGTGAATATGACATGCCTTCCTATTTTTGGTACACACTACATCTATGTGTTAACCTTGTTCTTACATGAAACTACCTCTCTTCTGTATCTTGCATCAATCACTTATGATGAGTCACCTTTATTCGTTGCATATTGCATATTATTTCTAGCCTGTTGCCATGTATTGCTTCTAATTTGGCCAAATACATTTGTTAGGGCACCCTTTAAATTTGGCAGAGTGATATTGGTTTCATCTTTCATATGGTTTCTAGCTTGCATTTATTCTAACAAGTTCAAGCACCTTGTGCTTAGTTTACACTTTATACATCATACATGTCAATATGTCACGCCGTCTTGTTTTTCATACATATTCCATCCTCCTATCATGCGGCTGCCTTACATGAAAGTAGTGTTCGTCAGTATCATGCATCAATGAGTTCTGAAGAGAAAATTTTATTCCTTTTTCTTATGGGTTTGACTTGACAAGGCAAAATCAAGAAAGAGAATGGAAAAGAGTAAGGAAGGCGATGATGGTGGTCCTCTGCAGCAACGTAAACGGGGCATCTGTACCGATTCTCCTTGTACTGATAGTGCATTACAAGGTCCAAGTCTTCGCTCCCCTACTCCACCATCCAAGGTGCTTGCTCTAACTTGGCAGTGTGATAACTGGTTGCATGTTGCCTATGGTGTCTAGCTCGTATTGCTCCTAATTAGTGTAAATTGTATCTGCTTAGCTTACACATGATACATGTGAATATGACACAATTTCCTGTTTTTGGTACATACTATATCTGACTATCACACCATGTTCTTACATGAAACTACTCTTCTTCTATATCCTGCATCAGTCACTTATGATGGGACACCTTTAAGTTGGCAGTGTGATATTGGTTTGCGTCTTGAATATGATTTCTAGCAATGTATTGCTTCTAGTTTGATGAACGCCACCTATGACGAGACAATTTTAACTTGGCAGAGTGATATTGATTGCACCTTCCATATGGTGTCTAGTTTGCAGTGCTTCTAATTTGTTGAAGTGCCTTCTTCTTAGTTACCACATCATAGGTGTGAATATGTCAAGCCGTCCATTTTTTCGTACATATTCCATCCTCGTATCATGACTTTGCCTTTCATCAGAGTAGTGTTCGTCAGTATCATGCATGAATGAGTTCTGAAGAGCGGATTATATTCCTTTTTCTTGTCGGTATGACCTCACAATGCAAAATCAATAAAGTTGAAGGAAATTGGCAAGGCATTGGATGATGGTGGTCCTTTCAAGCAACTGTAACGGAGGTTCTCTACAGATTCTACTCTGCCATCCTCCCAACAAGATTAGCAAGACAATGCATTGTTAGACAGTCAACGTAGCTGTGTAGATGATGAGCACATCTCCCCTACTCCACCATCACAGGTGCTTTCTCTAACTTGGCACTATTATATGTGGTTGCATGTTGCGTATGATGTCTAGCTTGTATTGCTTCTAACTTTGTTGAATTGCATCTGCTTACTTTACACATAATGCCTGTGAATATGACATGTGTTCCTGTTTCTACATCAGACTACTGTTCTTGCATATCCCACATCAATCACTTATGATAAGGCACCTTTGAGTCGCCACTGTGATATCTGTTGTGTCTTGCATATGATTTCTAGCATGTACTGCTTCTAATTTATTGAAACGCCATACAGTTTGAACTTGGCAGAGTGATATTGGTTGCATCTTTCATATGGTATCTAGCTTGCAGTGCTTCTAATTTGTTGAAATGCCTTGTGCTTAGTTACCACATCATAGGTGTGAATATGTCACGCCATCCTGTTTTTCATAAATATTCCATCCTCGCATCATGTGTTTGCCTTTCATCCGAGTAGTGTTCGTCGGTATCATGCATGAATGAGTTCTGAAGAGCGAATTTTATTCCTTTTTCTTATCAGTTTGACTTCACAATGCAAAATCATTACAGCTGAAGGAAATTAGTCCGGCAGTGGATGATGGTGGTCCTTAGGAGCAATTCAAATAGGGGGTCTCTACAGATTCTACTCCGCCATCCTCCCAACAAGATTCGCAAGACAACACAAGGCTGGACAATCAACGTAGCTATGTAGATGATGAGCACATCTCCCCTACTCCACCATCACAGGTGCTTGCTCTAACTTGGCACTATTATATGTGGTTGCATGTTGTGTATGATGTCTAGCTTTATTGCTTCTAACTTGAGTTGCATCTGCTTACTTTACACATAATGACTGTGAATATGACACGTGTTCATGTTTCTAGAACATATGTGTACATGATGAGAACATCTCCCCTACTCCATCATCACAGCTGCTTGCTCTTACTTGGAACTGTTATATGTGGTTGCATTTTTCGTATGATGTCTAGTTTGTATTGCTTCTGATTATGTTGAATTGCATCTGCGTAGCTTACAACTTATACCTGCAACGATCACTTACCCATAAGACACATTTAACTTGGGACTGTGATGTAGGCTGCATCTTGCATTGTCTTCTAGATTGTACTGCTTCTAATTTCTTGAAATGGCACTTATGACGAGACATGTTTTACCTGATAGAATGATATTGGTTGCATGTTCATATGGTGCCTAGCTTTCATTTCTTCTAATTTTGTTGAAATGCCTTCCACTTACTATTTTTTCATAACATTCCATCCTCCTATCATACGTGTGAATATGAAATGCTGTCTTTTTTTGTATATATTCCATCCTCCTATCCTGCACCTGCCTTACATCAAAGTAGTGTTCGTATGTATCATGCATCAACCAATTATGCAGAGCTAATTTTATTTATCTTCTTGTGGTTTTGACTTCATAAGGCAATATCAGAAAATAGGAAAGAAAATAGTAAGTTAGGGGATGTTGGTGGTCCTCCCCACCGGCGGAAACAGAGACTCTCTAGATTTGCCACTGCTACTGCTAATGAAGTTGATGTCCCAAGTCTACATTATGAGTTCATCTCCCGTACTCCACCATCGCAGGTGCTTGCTCTAAGTTGACAGTGTGATAATTGGTTTCATGTTGCATATGTTGTCTAGGCTGTATTTCTTCTATTTTGATTAAATTGCACCTGCTAAGTTTATACGTTATACATGTGCATATGACATGGCTTTCTGTGTCTAGAATACACTGCATCTATCTATCATACCATGTTCTTACATCAAAGTACTGCTGTTGTGTATCCTGCAGCAGTCACTCATGATTGGACGCTTTTAACATGGCAGTTTGATAGTGGTTGCATCTTGCATTGATTTCTACGTTGTATTGCTTCTAATTTTTCAAATTGCCACTTATGACAAGACACTTTTAACTTGGCAGAGTAATATTGGTTGCATCTTTCATATGGTGTCTAGCTTGCATTGCTTCTATTTTCTTGAAAATCCTTCTGCTTAGTTTGCACATCGTAGCTGTGAATATGTCATGCCGTCCTGTTTTTCTTACATATTCCATCCTCATACGGTTGTCTTACATCAAAGTATTGCTTGTATGTATCATGCATCAATGAGTTCTGAAGAGCGATTTTAATCTTTTGTGTTTTGGGTACAACTTGACATGGCAAAGTCAAAAAAGAGCAAGGAAAATAATATAGTAGGAAGTGTTGTTACTCGTCAGATGAAACGGAAAAGGATCTGCCATCGAGATTCTGCTGGTACTTATAGTGCAGTAGAAGGTCCAAGTCCACCGGCTAAATCTACATACACAGTATCACCTGCTCCACCAGCTGCAGCATCTGCTTCAACTGTCCCAGCATCACAACGAGTTACTCGTTCATTTGCTCTGGAACTGGCCAGTTCTCAAGCTGCCTTCACACCTAACTCTACTTCCGAAGCACTGCTGACACAACAGGACTTGGCAAGATCAGATGAACCTCATGAGCATCAACACCAAGATGGTACCTGCCCGAGTCAAGTTGTAGTTGCATGCTCCTTTATATGTACTCTCACAGTTTGATGTACACTAACACTTTCCATATTCGTTGTTGAACTAGCACCATGGCGCAAGCGGAAACAGACATCAGGGATAATGCTTGACAGATTAACAAAATCTAAAGGAGGAAGAAAGGAGATCCATTTTGAGGCAGGTTTAAAAAGGCCACGTGATGCTACAGAGTCAGCTAAGTTAGTATCAGAGGCAGCCGTTGTCGTTAGGTGTCATGCACGTATCCTCCCAACGTGGATCCAGTACAGGAATGAGAAAGACAATACCCAGTTTAACACCTTCCTTGACCATTTATCCATAAGTAATGTTATTCATCACAATTAGTAATATTGTCTTGCTCTGTCCCATACTTTCTAGCTTCCTCCTAATAAGACTCACATTGTTTTTTCAACAGATGAGGTTCAAGATGGATCCGAAAGATGATGCAACTAAACAAGCATGCACTCATGTTTTTCAGTCTGCTCTGCGACAGTATCGGTACCACCTTAGAAAATCTCACTTTGAAGGCAAGGCTAACAATGAAATCGCCCAAACATCTGCAGTGGAATATATTACAGATGAAGACTGGACATCCCTCGTTAAACACTGGTCTGATCCAAAGTATCAAGTAGGCTATATATATTTGATCGGACCACATATTGAACTTGTATTTATGTATCTGCCTTACAAGTGTATCTTCTTCTAGGCTAACTGTTTGAAGAACAAAACCAACTGTTCTAAAGTGAAATTCCAATAGACAACAGGATCTCGTAGCTATATTTCACACTGCGAGGCTCTTGTAAATAGCTGCTACTTCCTTCTTATTTTTTGTGCCATATTATCATATATATATTGACTTGTTCCAAATACAGAGGAAAGCCCGCGCGGACCAAAAAGAACCTAAACCGAACGCAGTGCAAATCTTCAAGGATTGCCACACCAGCAAGATGAAGGGCATGAGCACACCAGTTCAAGCCGCTGTTGTAAGTTCTTACTCCTCCTGCCTTGAACTGATTGGTACTGTGATGTGTTCATTTAACTACTTGGTTTGCAGCCAATGTGTGTTACTCTATTCACTTTTATACACAGTTGTCTTAACGTATCATTTCACCTTACATGATTTAAATGAGATGAAGGATATTCTTTTGGTCTTGATTTGTAATCTAGTTGTTATGTTCACGTGCGCACACAATGATAAAATAGCCTATTTGTTTTATATCTGTTTGCCCATGATATGAATGATGTCATACTATGTTCATCCTACTTTATACCATGTCTCTTTATCCTTAGATATCAGCAAATGTGAGGAAATAGACAATACAGTAGGCATGCTACATGGACATATGTTCCGAAAGTGATTTTATTATCTAGTTGGCACTACAATACATGCTAATGTATTACAGTAGTTCACCAAAATAAGTTATGTATAAACGTTTAACCTACTTTGTTTGTTCTTGTCTCATTAGTAACTTATCTGGTACACTAATCTACAAGTTCAAACTTTCAGGAAGCTATGGAACAAATGATTGAACAGCCACAACCACCTGAAGGTGGCGAGGCTACCACAGGCACAATGTCACCTCTTGCTGAAGTGCGTCAGTATCTCTCCACTAATAGTGCAAAAAGCACCTTCCTGCGTAATTCTCGGTTGGTTGTCAAGGTAACCTCGTCCAAATCGCCTACTGAATAAAATCTTCCTGCTAGACATAGTGATATATCTGTGCTCCAGACACAAGTCCAATCCCTAATGGACGTCGTTTCGGAAATAAGAATAGTGGTTGATAAATGTCGTCAAGATATGAATGGTTTTGAAACAAGACTATCAGACATTCTCTTCGTTGTTCAAGAGCAATGGCGGAAAAATGGTGAAGATCGTGCTGCTCCATCAGATTCTACGCCATGAAACATTAGCACTCAGGTCAAATGATTTGTGCTTCTATACACCTAATGGTGCTTTCATCTGGAAGGACTGTAAACTTTATGCCAACAGGCCTTTTGTTGTATGGTTGGAATTTATTTTGTTGTGATACAACATTTATGATGCTGCCACAGGCTGCAGTAATTGCGACGCTATTTTTATATAGTGTAGGTTTATCTTAGTAATGTATTCGGCCGAAAGCTTCGTAGGAGCCCAACATGCCAACATTCGTTGGGCCCATTCCAATTGGGCTAAAAACGATTACGGGCCGAAATTGGCATGTAGCCCACTAAAAATATCTAGGCCTAAATCAGCATAAGCTTTCATATTTTTCCGGTAGGCCTTTAACAGGCTTAAACATAATTTTGGCCATCAGTAAAAATAGGCCGTTTACAGGTGTAAATATCTCGAGCCCATAAAAACATGGGCCTTTAATAGACCGAAAGTGAGATTGGGCCCTGATTGTGCCAAATAACCCACTGGTCTTAGCAGGCTGAAATGGTGGCCCAATTACGATGCGGATTTTTGACGGGCCGAAATTCGGACGGGCCGTAAATGCGCCGACATAATACACGGGCCTTTAACAGGCCGAAACTTTGGTCGGGCTAGTTTATCGTCATTTTTATATGGGCCATTAATGGGCCCGATATGACGTTGGGCCACATATGGCCCATGGTTTTCGTTCGGCGTTAACAAGCCGAAAATGACAACAGGCCAAAAGTGGCCCAAATCTATAGTGGGCCTCTAACAGACCGAATGTTAGACATGGCCGAATATGACACAAATCCTTCATGGTCGTTTATGGGACGAAAGTTTTGATGGCCTGTCACACCCTAGCTAGTCATGCATTAGAGTGTTGCATCATGTTTACTCTTTCATCAGAAACTTGAAATGGGGATTTGTGAAACCCTCAGAATCATTTTGAAAATGACCCAAACAAAAATTTCTCCAAAATAGTCCAAGAAAATGCTCATGTTGCTCTCTGAAAATATTGAACAGAGATAAAAATCAAACCAATATTTTTAAGAGCTCATAGGTATTTATTTTGGGCATTTGGAATTAATGCATAAATATTTGCATTGGAAATATATTAGTTATATATATTAATATATGTCCAAAAATTATGCCACCTATTGGGGAGCTCTGGAATAATATATCTAGCTCCTGCAAAAATTGGCATAAGGTAATAAAATGATTTAATATTTTATTTAAATCAAAACAAATGACAGAAATTAGAAAACAAAAATAAATAAAGAAGGAGAAGCTTACCTGGGGCTCCTCCCTGTGCAGCCCAGCAGTAGCTGGCCGGCCCAGCCCGCCTCCTCCTCTGTCGTCTTCGTCCTCGACAGAGGGAGGGGAGTGTGCCCGGCGCGCGCGCGCGCCACCGCGCCACGCCACCAGCTCGCCTGCCTGCCTGCCTCTCCCCTCCTCGTCTGGATGCCCTGGAACGACGCCACGCCCCCCC
>NC_057804.1:261177423-261187503 GCF_018294505.1 Triticum aestivum | reverse complement strand
GTGTGCGAACGCACCCATCGCCGCCGTTCGCCATAGCCGCCGCCACCGGCCTCCCCTCGCCTTCCCGACTCGCGCAGGAGCTCCGCCCCCTCGCCCTGAAGCTCTCCGTTAAGCCACAAGACGCCGGACGCCCCGTGGAGCCGCCGTCGCCATCGTCTTCCTCCTCGGGCTCCGACCACCATCGCCGTTGATTCGCCGTCTCCAGTGCGTCCCCGAGCCCGCTTCGACGCCCGCTGCAACCGCGGTGAGCTCCGCCACCGTTTCCCTCTCTTCTCAACCTCGTTCCCGCGCCGTAACCCCGTTTCCCACCACGGCCGAACCTCCGCCGTCGCCGAGCTCGCCGTCGACGCAGCTCCGGTGACCATTTGGTCACCCCGGCGAGTCCAACAAGTTCGTAAGGCCCCGTAGAGCATCCCTAGCGCCTTGCCTCGCTCGCCTTCGAGCTCCAACCCCGTTTCCGTGCACGACCGAACCCCGACGGCCGCAGCCGAGCTCGCCGCCGTCGACTCCGGCCACCCCAGGCCCAGCCACGGCCACCGCCCGACGCGCCATCGAGCTAGCTTTCCAACGCACCTAGCCGCACGCCGTTTGGAGCACCACAGAGGAAACCCGAGGCACTTGTACGCCGCGGACCTCGCCGGCGACTAACCGCCGGCGGGTTTGACCTGTTCGACCTGGGGTTTGACCCCCCCAGAGTCACTGACGCGTGGGCCCCGTCGGCCAGGTGGTTAGCTTAATACTAATCACTGTTAATTAACCCCCCTGACATTGACCAGTGGGCCCCAGCGCCACTAACCCTTAATTAGGATTAAACTAACCTCTGTTAAACCCCCCTGTCACTGACGTGTGGACCCCACACGTCAGGTTTGACCCCAGCCAGCCGCAGTTGACCGCTGACGTCGTGCTGACGTCATGCTGGCGCAATATATATATTTCTGGATTTAAATTAAATCAGGAAATTCCAGAATATTATTTAAACTTCAAAAATTCATAACTTTTATTCTGTAACTCCAAATCAGACAAATTATATATGAAAAATGATCAAAAAAATCCAATCTATCCATCTGTACTATTTTCATGCATGACTAAACAAGTTAACCTGATGTTTAATGCAGAACAAGGAAAAGCACTTTAAAAGGCCATGTTTGAGTTTGAAATTTGAATCTTTGATTCAAATTGGTTCAAACCCTTCTGGTTTTAGTTGCATTAGCCCAACACACTCATATTGCCATGTTTCATGCATGCATCATATTGTTGCACATTGTTTGGTGATGGTTGTGTATCGGTGTCCTTTGCGACAGGTTCTGCCTCCGAGGAGTATCGTGATTACCCTAACGAAGAACCGTATCAGTGCATCGAACCATCAGGCAAGCAACCAACCATTTGATCATATCGATACAATCCCATGTTCTCGCTCCTGCTCTCTTTTACTGCATTAAGACAACGCGTTTCAAACTGCTGTGTGCTACGGTATTTGAACCCATTTCCTCTGCATGACCTGTCATTGCCACAGTAACTAGATGAAACCCACTAGCATGTGTAGGAGTTGATTGAGCCATATGTATGTGTTGTTCCTACCTTGCTATGCCTGCTATGCTTAGAGTCGGGTCAGGTCTGGTTCATCTGGGTGATGGGCTAGAGTGAAATGATTATGTCGGTAATGAGAGTGGTGTGGTGAACACGATTTGGTAAAGGTATCGATGAGAGGCCATGTAGGAGTACATGGTGGGTTGTTTCATTGAAGCCGACCCTAAGCACTGAGATCTGTATGTGTGATTTAAGAATCAGCTACTACCATGCATTGGGCCCGAAACCAATGGACCCTCTCGGCTTCTTATTCACCCTAGTTCTCCGTCCAGGAGTTGCAAGTAGTTTCTGGTGTTTGTAGCCTACTGGAGGCCGTGGACAGCGCTGACCGTAGGGGTGGGCTGTGATGCGGTAGGTACGTGGCACGGTGTACCGAATACCCGTTAGGTATCTCGGGAACCCTGTTCACATCATTCGGGGCCGTATGGGAAACCTCGGCCGGACTCCCTGCGGATGGAACCTGGATAGGCGATAAACCTGGACTGGAGGCTTAGGTGATTAGGTAGGTCGTGGCCGACACCCACGTTGGGCTTCCGCTTGAAGGTTGCCGAGTACATGTCGTGTAAATGACGGTAAGTGGTGAGAGCGTGTATGAAGAAGTACACCCCTGCAGGGTTAACATGATCTATTCGAATAGCCGCGTCCGCGGTAAAGGACTACTTGGTTGCCTATACAGTTCATAGACAAGTAAATGGAAACTACTAAAAGCCTCAAGATAAGTGTGAGTGCCGAGGATGGCTCTTCCGTAGGAAGACGGAGGCGGATCCTCGGTAGTGTATTGAAGTGGTGAGTAGCGGACTCGTGTGCGCAAAACCATTTCAAGTTGAAGTATCGTAGGATAGTCTAGCCAAGAGTCAAAGCTGGCTTGCTGCAATAACTCCACCAACCCTTCTTGATAATATGCATGTATGTAGGATCTGATGTAAGTCTTGCTGAGTACCTTTGTACTCATGTTGCTATAATTTACATTTTACAGAAGACGCTGCAACCCCTTCTGATGGGTTCTACGTAGACGTTGACATCAACGAGTAGGCTAAAGGCCTAGGTGGTGATCCTGAGCTTGTGAAGGACCATGTAGTATAGCTAGGCTTTCCAAGCCTCTTTTATTTTACTAGTTGTCTGTACTCAGACAAGTTACTTCCGCTGCTGGTTTGTATGACTGTATGACTTGAATGCTGGGTCGTGAGACCCGTACCTTTGTGTATGTTATGTATGGCTCCCTGAGCCTTAAATAAAGTACTTGTGTCGTAGAGTCATGTTGTGATGCTTCGTTGTATTTGCACATATCGAGCATATTGTGTGTATGATTGAAATGCTTGGTATGTGTGGGATCTGACTACCTAGTTGTTTATCTTTAGTAGCCTCTCTTACCGGGAAATGTCTCCTAGTGTTACCGCTGAGCCATGGTAGCTTGCTACTGCTCTGGAACACTTAGGCTGGCCGGCATGTGTCCTTCTTCGTTCCTGTGTCTGTCCCTTCGGGGAAATGTCATGCATTGAGTACCGGAGTCCTGTTAGCCCGCTACAGCCCGGTTTATCGGAGTCCTGCTAGCCCAGTGCTACAGCCCGGACCCACTTGCTGATGACCGACACGTTCGAAGCTGGGTCATGGATGCCTGTCCCTGTAAGTCTATGCCACTTTGGGTTTACGACTAGTCATGTCAGCCCGGTCTCCTTATCATATGGATGCTAGCGACACTATCATATACGTGAGCCAAAAGGCGCAAACGGTCCCGGGCAAAGGTAAGGCGACACCCGTGGGGATACCGTGCGTGAGGCCGCAAAGTGATATGAGGTGTTACCGGCTAGATCGATGTGACATCGAGTCGGGGTCCTGACAGCGTTGGCATCAGAGCCGGACTGCCTGTAGGTTCTCCAAGCCAAACTGGTCGATGTTGAGTCTAGAAGTTCTTTAGTTATATGTAGGGGAATTGTTTGTGGGTTGGAACGTAAGGCTCTTTTACTCCTTTATCTAATGACATTCTGATCTGAGTCAGTCTATTCTTCCACCGGGGGTTAAGGAATTAGGATCTGTTCTCTCTATCAGGATCACGTGTTACTAATCAGTAGTACCTTATAGGTTTGATGGATACAAGCCTAGTTCAATTCTATTATCACATTATGTTGCTAGGATGGACTCAGAACTTGATATGATGATGTTGAGTGTGTATGTAATCCTTTGTCAAATGTCTCAAAATCCTTCTTGAGCATTTACAGCTGTTATGCTGCCGAAATTTTGCTAGAAATTCTAATGCCTTTGCATTATGATTGTGCTTTCAGATGGCCACTCGCGACCTCAATCAAGTGGTTCGCCTGACTCGATGCCTAGATGTACCCGGCCATACTGCCATGTTGGTCAGGGTAATGACTGAGGCTGGATACCGCTGGTATCCTGAGTACACGGTCGAAGAGCAATTTCGGGACTGCAATCAAAGCAAGTATCTCTGCACTGTCAGGATATTTCCATCTTATCCTGGATCCACCGAGCCCCTTCACTGCTCCTATGGACTCGGGGTTACTATTGAGATGGCTGTGCAGGACGCCGCCTACTCTATGATGACCATCATGCGAGTCAGGTCTGGTCTATTTAGGGACTCTGATTTCCGGTATATGCCAGGATCACTTCCAGGAGCACAAGGGTATCTCCAGGCTATCTATGCTGACCCCACCCAGGAGGATTCACGGACTCGCACCACTGCCGAGATGCTCGAGGATAAGGACCGTGAAAATCGGGCCTTGAGGTTAGAGCTCTTCAATACCCGTGCTGACCACTGGGCCACATTGACTCGGTTTGCACCGGCGGTGCAAGCTGGATATTCGGATATGCGCGATCTCTATCCTGTGAGATCTGCTCTGCCAGACGTGATGGGTTGGCGTGATGTAGGAGGCATCAGCCCACCTCGCGGTCCCCGCAGGCCACCGTCTGTTGGTCTAAGACCTCATCCTAGCCCCTATGGTCCACAAGGTCCGCGAGATCGTCTGTTTCCGGATGATCATGTTGAGCTTCCAGGCTATGGAGGTGACTTCTACGAGGACTACTACGGATCGGTCTGAGTTAGTGGTAGTATCACTAGTTCGCACTAGCTGTGTCGTCTATCGTCCCGCGTGACTCGTGGGATATGACCTAGTTTGTACTCTTTCCGGAGGTGTAGAAAAATAATGTATAGGAGCTTGGGATGCCTCCGATGAGATGTAATCCTCTTTCACCGTAATAGTACTTTGCTTGGTCTTGTACTAAACCCTGTATGGTGTGTATGACGATGGAATAAAGAAGCAGTTTCTGTATCTACCATGTCATATGGATGATCATCTTGCATTTCGAGTTATTCCTTACATTTTGTATCCTATGTCGGAATTTTATCATCCTGACTAAATCATTGTCTTGTTTACCTAGGATGGTCAACACGCGCACTAACCCTGCTCCTCAAGAGCAGGCCGAAGGCAGTGAAGTCAGGGATGCAAATCTGCCTCATCCTCCTTCCCTAGCCGAGGTTATGATGGAAGCCGAGAGAAACAAGCGGGAGACCAACCGTTTGTTGGAGCGTATTGAACAGAACACGGCACACCATCAGAGGACTAACGTGGTGTCACTCAGTGATTTTATCAAATTACATCCACCCACGTTCCACCACTCCGTCGAGCCTCTCGACGCTGATGACTGGCTTCGCAGTATCTCTCATAAACTGTGTTCCGCGCTGGTAGCGGAGGCTGACAAGGTCACCTTTGCTGCATATCATCTTGAAGGCCCCGCCAGTCTATGGTGGGAGAATTATGGAGCTATGCGCCCAGCAGGCCATGTCACTACTTGGGCTGAATTCAGCGAGGCTTTCCGTGAACATCACATTCCGGAGGGTCTCATGGACCGTAAACGTGAGGAATTCTGCAATTTCACCCAAGGCCGACTCTCTGTGGATGTTTACAGCAGGGAGTTTGGTAACCTCGCACGATATGCAACTGAGGAAGTTTCTACTGATGCGAAGAAGCAAGCAAGGTTCCGTAAGGGCCTTAGTCCTGAGCTTCGCCGTGACCTTCGTCTGCATGAGTGCACATCTTTTCAGAAACTTGTCAACAAAGCCATCAGTGCTGAAACTGGTCAGACTGACTATGACGCAACACGCAAGCATGGCCGTGACATGGGTTCCTCATCCGGTGCTGGTCCTCAGAAGCGCCGCGCGTGGGTACCCAACACCGCCCTGCCACCCAGGTTCACACCGAGGCCACCCTTTCAGGCGCCTCGCCCTGTTCAACAGTCTGCTCCAGCCAAGCCCTATGGGGGTCCAACCAACAATGCTCCTCCACGTACCAGTTCCGTGACTTGTTTCAAGTGTGGGGAATCTGGTCACTATATGCGTGAGTGTCCCCAGACCAACCCCAACCAGTCTGCTAAAGCTGTTGGCCGTGGCAAGCCGACAGGAAAAGTATTCCACGCCAAGCCGGTCACCGCCTCACGTGGCCATGTCAACTGTATCTCTGCCGAAGAAGCTCAAGAGGATCCCAACGTCGTTCTCGGTACGCTTCTTGTTAATTGCCACCCGGCATCTGTTCTTTTCGATACAGGAGCCTCTCATTCTTTTATATCCGAAAATTATGCTCGTTTGCATAATGTCGCATTCGGTGTTATGCCAACCTCTATGGTAATTCAAACTCCGGGATCCAAATGGCAAACTTCTAGACTAAGCCATGGAAATGAAATCCAAGTCGACAGACTTGTTTTCCTCGTGTCTTTGATAGCCCTTAAATCTTCAGATATTAATATCATTCTGGGTATGGACTGGATGTCGGCTCATCATGCCCAAATTGATTGCTTCTCTAGGACTGTTCAACTCAACCATCCTACGGGCAAGATAGTCAATGTCTTAACCCGACTAGCCAAGCGACAATTATATTCTCTTAACGCCAGCCCTTTGCCAGACTTGAGGACGTTTCGGTAGTCCGTGACTTCCCGGATGTCTTCCCAGAGGAATTGCCAGGTGTTCCACCTGACAGGGATGTTGAGTTCGTAATAGACCTCATTCCAGGAACCGTTCCGATTGCTAGAAGACCTTATAAGATGGCACCACTAGAACTAGTCGAGCTTAAGAAACAACTCGATGAGTCCTTGAAAAAGGGTTTCATCCGACCTAGCTCATCTCCGTGGGCTTGCCCCGTCCTATTCGTCAAGAAAAAGGATGGTACGGACCGGATGGTTGTAGATTATCGACCTGTCAATTTGGTCACAATCAAGAACAAATATCCGCTCCCCAGGATCAACGACCTGTATGATCAGCTCGCTGGATCCTCAGTCTTCTCCAAGATGGATTTGAGGTTGGGCTACCATCAAATCAAAATCAGAAACGGGGACATTCCTAAAACGGCCTTTGTTACTCGTTATGGCCAATACGAGTACACCGTCATGACCTTCGGTTTAACCAACGCTCCAGCCACCTTTTCTCGGTTAATGAACTCAATCTTCATGGAGTATTTGGATAAATTCGTCGTGGTTTACCTCGATGATATACTCATCTACTCCAAGAACGAGGAGGAACATGCCGAACATCTAAGGCTAGTGTTGGAGAAACTTTGAGAGCATCGCCTTTATGCCAAATTTTCTAAATGTGAATTCTGGTTGTCAGAAGTGACCTATCTGGGTCATGTAATATCTGGTAAAGGTATTGCTGTTAACCCTGAGCGAGTTCAAGCCGTCCTTAATTGGACTCCACCCGAATCGGTCAAGCAAGTTCGGAGTTTTCTGGGCTTAGCGAGCTATTGTCGTCGCTTTGTCGAGAACTTCTCCAAGGTTGCTAAACCTCTAACCGAACTCCTCAAGAAAGATAAGAAGTTCGAATGGACTCCACAATGTGAGCACAGCTTTCAGGAACTGAAAAGACGCCTGACCTCTGCTCCCGTACCGGTACCGCCAGACTTCTCCAAGGACTTTGTTATCTACTGCGACGCCTCGCGACAAGGACTAGGTTGCATTCTCATGCAAGATCGACACGTAATTGCCTACGCTTCATGGCAATTGCACCCACATGAGGAGAATTATCCTACTCATGATCTGGAGCTTGCAGCCGTAGTCTATGCACTCAAGACCTGGCGACATTACCTCCTCGGTAACCGTTGCGAGATATTCACTGATCACCAAAGTCTGAAGTACATTTTCACCCAACCGGATTTGAATCTCAGGCAAAGACGTTGGGTTGAGTTGATCACAGATTTCGACTTAGGAATAACCTACACCCCAGGGAAAGCCAACGTCATGGCTGATGCGCTAAGTCGTAAATCTTATTGTAACAACCTAATGTTACAACAAAGTCAATCGCTTCTCCATGAGGAATTTCGGAAGCTTAACCTTCACATTGTTCCTCAAGGTTTTCTTTCCACCTTGGTGGCAAAACCTACCGTTACGGATCAGATTATCAAAGCACAGAAGGTAGATCCGGGAATTTCCCGCATCAAGAGAAACATCCAGAAAGGAATTGCGAATTGCTTCTCCATTAATGATCAAGGGGTCGTATACTTCGGGAATCGACTAGTGGTTCCCAAAGTGTGAAACCTGAGACGAGTGATCCTTAAGGAAGCTCATGAATCTCCTCTCACCATTCATCCCGGTAGTACTAAGATGTATCAGGACCTACGCCAGAGGTTCTGGTG
Organism: Triticum aestivum; assembly: GCF_018294505.1. Classification (NCBI taxonomy): domain Eukaryota; kingdom Viridiplantae; phylum Streptophyta; class Magnoliopsida; order Poales; family Poaceae; genus Triticum; species Triticum aestivum. The sequence continues at coordinate 261,179,284 of NC_057804.1, read as the reverse complement.
GACTAGGATGAAAAGAGAAATCACTCAATATATTGCTAATTGCGATGTCTGTCGTCGTGTAAAAGCAGAGCATCAACAGCCTGCTGGCACCCTTCAACCCTTAGCTATTCCTGAATGGAAATGGGATAAAATTGGTATGGATTTCATTACCGGTTTTCCCAGGACCAAGAGAGGGAATAATGCTATCTTCGTCGTTGTCGATCGTCTTTCCAAAGTAGCCCATTTCTTACCTGTTCGTGAGAGTATAACCGCTAGTCAGTTGGCAGACTTATACATCTCCCGTATAGTGTCTCTCCATGGTGTTCCTTTGGAAATAAACTCGGATCGAGGAAGTCTTTTCACCTCTCGATTTTGGGAAAGTTTCCAAAACGCTATGGGAACCCGTCTCTCCTTTAGCACCGCTTTCCACCCTCAGTCGAGTGGTCAAGTGGAACGCGTCAACCAGATTCTAGAAGACATGCTTCGAGCCTCTGTTATCTCATTCGGAATGGACTGGGAGAAGTGCCTTCCATTTGCCGAATTCGCTTACAACAACAGCTATCAATCTAGCTTGGGTAAAGCCCCTTTTGAAGTTCTTTATGGACGACGATGTCGAACACCCCTTAACTGGTCAGAAACCGGGGAAAGACAATTCTTTGGCCCGGATATGATTCAGGAAGCAGAAGAACAAGTTCGTATCGTTCGTGAAAAGTTGAAAACAGCCCAATCTCGTCAAAAGAGTCAATATGACCGAAAACATAAGGCTATGACTTTCGAGGTTGACGAGAAGGCTTATCTTCGGGTCACCCCTCTGAAGGGAACCCATCGTTTCGGTATCAGAGGCAAATTGGCTCCTCGTTACATTGGACCTTTTCGCATTCTCGCCAAACGAGGAGAAGTTGCCTACCAGTTGGAACTACCTCCGCACCTCTCCAGAGTCCACGATGACTTCCACGTTTCTCAACTCAGGCGTTGCTTCTCGGATCCTATCCGTGGAGTGGACCACGAAACGCTTGATCTCCAAGATAATCTTATATATCGAGAGTACCCCATTCGTATCCTCGATCAGGCCGAACGTACCACCCGACGTCATAATATCAAGTTTCTCAAAGTACAATGGTCGCACCATTCTGAGGATGAAGCAACTTGGGAAGGGGAGGATCGTCTTCGACTCGAGTATCCCGCCTTCTTCCCGGAGGAACCCAAATCTCGGGACGAGATTCTTTTGAGTGGGGGTGAGTTGTCACACCCTAGCTAGTCATGCATTAGAGTGTTGCATCATGTTTACTCTTTCATCAGAAACTTGAAATGGGGATTTGTGAAACCCTCAGAATCATTTTGAAAATGACCCAAATAAAAATTTCTCCAAAATAGTCCAAGAAAATGCTCATGTTGCTCTCTGAAAATATTGGACAGAGATAAAAATCAAACCAATATTTTTAAGAGCTCATAGGTATTTATTTTGGGCATTTGGAATTAATGCATAAATATTTGCATTGGAAATATATTAGTTATATATATTAATATATGTCCAAAAATTATGCCACTTGTTGGGGAGCTCTGGAATAATATATCTAGCTCCTGCAAAAATTGGCATAAGGTAATAAAATGATTTAATATTTTATTTAAATCAAAACAAATGACAGAAATTAGAAAACAAAAATAAATAAAGAAGGAGAAGCTTACCTGGGGCTCCTCCCTGTGCAGCCCAGCAGTAGCTGGCCGGCCCAGCCCGCCTCCTCCTCTGTCGTCTTCGTCCTCGACAGAGGGAGGGGAGTGTGCCCGGCGCGCGCGCGCGCCACCGCGCCACGCCACCAGCTCGCCTGCCTGCCTGCCTCTCCCCTCCTCGTCTGGATGCCCTGGAACGACGCCACGCCCCCCC
>NC_057804.1:261152406-261177249 GCF_018294505.1 Triticum aestivum | reverse complement strand
TCTCCCCCGGTTCTTCCTCTCCTCTCCCTCGCTCTCTCTCTCCCGTGTCCGAACGCACCCATCGCCGCCGTTCGCCATAGGCGCCGCCACCGGCCTCCCCTCGCCTTCCCGACTCGCGCAGGAGCTCCGCCCCCTCGCCCTGAAGCTCTCCGTCAAGCCACAAGACGCCGGACGCCCCGTGGAGCCGCCGTCGCCATCGTCTTCCTCCTCGGGCTCCGACCACCATCGCCGTCGATTCACCGTCTCCAGTGCGTCCCCGAGCCCGCTTCGACGCCCGCTGCAACCGCGGTGAGCTCCGCTACCGTTTCCCTCTCTTCTCCCCCTCGTTCCCGCGCCGTAACCCCGTTTCCCACCACGGCCGAACCTCCGCCGTCGCCGAGCTCGCCGTCGACGCAGCTGCGGTGACCATTTGGTCACCCCGGCGAGTCCAACAAGTTCGTAAGGCCCCGTAGAGCATCCCTAGCGCCTTGCCTCGCTCGCCTTCGAGCTCCAACCCCGTTTCCTTGCACGACCGAACCCCGGCGGCCGCAGCCGAGCTCGCCGCCGTCGACTCCGGCCACCCCAGGCCCAGCCACGGCCACCGCCCGACGCGCCATCGAGCTAGCTTTCCAACGCACCTAGCCGCACGCCGTTTGGAGCACCACAGAGGAAGCCCGAGGCACTTGTACGCTGCAGACCTCGCCGGTGACTAACCGCCGGCGGGTTTGACCTGTTCGACCTGGGGTTTGACCCCCCCAGAGTCACTGACGCATGGGCCCCGTCGGCCAGGTGGTTAGCTTAACACTAATCACTGTTAATTAACCCCCCTGACACTGACCAGTGGGCCCCAGCGCCACTAACCCTTAATTAGGATTAAACTAACCTCTGTTAAACCCCCCTGTCACTGACGTGTGGACCCCACACGTCAGGTTTGACCCCAGCCAGCCGCAGTTGACCGCTGACGTCGTGCTGACGTCATGCTGGCGCAATATATATATTTCTGGATTTAAATTAAATCAGGAAATTCCAGAATATTATTTAAACTTCAAAAATTCATAACTTTTATTCTGTAACTCCAAATCAGACAAATTATATATGAAAAATGATCAAAAAAATCCAATCTATCCATCTGTACTATTTTCATGCATGACTAAACAAGTTAACCTGATGTTTAATGCAGAACAAGGAAAAGCACTTTAAAAGGCCATGTTTGAGTTTGAAATTTGAATCTTTGATTCAAATTGGTTCAAACCCTTCTGGTTTTAGTTGCATTAGCCCAACACACTCATATTGCCATGTTTCATGCATGCATCATATTGTTGCACATTGTTTGGTGATGGTTGTGTATTGGTGTCCTTTGCGACAGGTTCTGCCTCCGAGGAGTACCGTGATTACCCTAACGAAGAACCGTATCAGTGCATCGAACCATCAGGCAAGCAACCAACCATTTGATCATATCGATACAATCCCATGTTCTCGCTCCTGCTCTCTTTTACTGCATTAAGACAACGCGTTTCAAACTGCTGTGTGCTACGGTAGTTGAACCCATTTCCTCTGCATGACCTGTCATTGCCACAGTAACTAGATGAAACCCACTAGCATGTGTAGGAGTTGATTGAGCCATATGTATGTGTTGTTCCTACCTTGCTATGCCTGCTATGCTTAGAGTCGGGTCAGGTCTGGTTCATCTGGGTGATGGGCTAGAGTGAAATGATTATGTCGGTAATGAGAGTGGTGTGGTGAACACGATTTGGTAAAGGTATCGATGAGAGGCCATGTAGGAGTACATGGTGGGTTGCTTCATTGAAGCCGACCCTAAGCACTGAGATCTGTATGTGTGATTTAAGAATCAGCTACTACCATGCATTGGGCCCGAAACCAATGGACCCTCTCGGCTTCTTATTCACCCTAGTTCTCCGTCCAGGAGTTGCAAGTAGTTTCTGGTGTTTGTAGCCTACTGGAGGCCGTGGACAGCGCTGACCGTAGGGGTGGGCTGTGATGCGGTAGGTACGTGGCACGGTGTACCGAATACCCGTTAGGTATCTCGGGAACCCTGTTCACATTGTTCGGGGCCGTATGGGAAACCTCAGCCGGACTCCCTGCGGATGGAACCTGGATAGGCGATAAACCTGGACTGGAGGCTTAGGTGATTAGGTAGGTCGTGGCCGACACCCACGTTGGGCTTCCGCTTGAAGGTTGCCGAGTACATGTCGTGTAAACGACGGTAAGTGGTGAGAGCGTGTATGAAGAAGTACACCCCTGCAGGGTTAACATGATCTATTCGAATAGCCGCGTCCGCGGTAAAGGACTACTTGGTTGCCTATACAGTTCATAGACAAGTAAATGGAAACTACTAAAAGCCTCAAGATAAGTGTGAGTGCCGAGGATGGCTCTTCCGTAGGAAGACGAAGGCGGATCCTCGGTAGTGTATTGAAGTGGTGAGTAGCGGACTCGTGTGCGCAAAACCATTTCAAGTTGAAGTATCGTAGGGTAGTCTAGCCAAGAGTCAAAGCTGGCTTGCTGCAATAACTCCACCAACCCTTCTTGATAATATGCATGTATGTAGGATCTGATGTAAGTCTTGCTGAGTACCTTTGTACTCATGTTGCTATAATTTACATTTTACAGAAGACGCTGCAACCCCTTCTGATGGGTTCTACGTAGACGTTGACATCAACGAGTAGGCTAAAGGCCCAGGTGGTGATCCTGAGCTTGTGAAGGACCATGTAGTATAGCTAGGCTTTCCAAGCCTCTTTTATTTTACTAGTTGTCTGTACTCAGACAAGTTACTTCCGCTGCTGGTTTGTATGACTGTATGACTTGAATGCTGGGTCGTGAGACCCGTACCTTTGTGTATGTTATGTATGGCTCCCTGAGCCTTAAATAAAGTACTTGTGTCGTAGAGTCATGTTGTGATGCTTCGTTGTATTTGCACATATCGAGCATATTGTGTGTATGATTGAAATGCTTGGTATGTGTGGGATCTGACTACCTAGTTGTTTATCTTTAGTAGCCTCTCTTACCGGGAAATGTCTCCTAGTGTTACCGCTGAGCCATGGTAGCTTGCTACTGCTCTGGAACACTTAGGCTGGCCGGCATGTGTCCTTCTTCGTTCCTGTGTCTGTCCCTTCGGGGAAATGTCATGCATTGAGTACCGGAGTCCTGTTAGCCCGCTACAGCCCGGTTTACCGGAGTCCTGCTAGCCCAGTGCTACAGCCCGGACCCACTTGCTGATGACCGACACGTTCGAAGCTGGGTCATGGATGCCTGTCCCTGTAAGTCTGTGCCACTTTGGGTTTACGACTAGTCATGTCAGCCCGGTCTCCTTATCATATGGATGCTAGCAACACTATCATATACGTGAGCCAAAAGGCGCAAACGGTCCCGGGCAAAGGTAAGGCGACACCCGTGGGGATACCGTGCGTGAGGCCGCAAAGTGATATGAGGTGTTACCGGCTAGATCGATGTGACATCGAGTCGGGGTCCTGACATGGCCTGTAAATGGGCCAAAATGAAGCAGGACCTTTAATAGGCCAGAAATAGACCGGGCCATAATTCGGCCCAATTACTTAGCGGACTGTTAACGGGCCAGAAGTGACCATGGGCCGCGTTGATGACAAGTTTAGGACAGGCCGTTGATGAACCAATTTTACAGAGAATGTTGGGCCTTTAGCTGGGCCGGCCCATTATGGTCTGCAGAATCTTGTGGGCCTTTAGCTGGGCCGGCCCACTGTGGCCCGCAAAATCTTGTGGGCCTTTAGCTGGGTCGGCCCATTATGGTCTACAAAATCATGTGGGCCTTTAGCTGGGCCGGCCCATTATGGTCCGCTAAATTTTGTGGGCCTTTAGCTGGGCCGGCCCATTATGGTCTGCAAAATCTTGTGGCCTTTAGCTGGGCCGGGCCCATTATGGTCTGCAAAATCTCGTGGGCCTTTAGCTGGGACGGCCCATTTAAACTTTATGGGCCATTTTTGGGCCGGTCCATGTGTCAACATATCATAGGCCCATCTCGACCGTTGAATGAGTGACACCTGTGCCAATGCGGAGCTGACACGTGTCTCCTCCAGCCAACGATGATTTTACATGTGGAAAATCGGCACTGGTCGTGGCTGTTAGCGGGTTATTGGATCCAAAAACCGGACCCGATAGGTTACCGATGGTTATCATCGTCCCGTTACGGTGGATGCCACGTGTCGGTCACCCTTGATGAAAGCACTTCTATGACGCGCGATTTATCGTCATGGATGTGGACAATTCCATGATGATAATTTTGGTAATGTCATGGAACACTTCTATGATAGCACAGGTATGACTATCTTGATTCTGTCATAAAATTGTCATGGGTGTACATGCATGATAGAAAACGCGACCTACTGTGACAAACACGTATCATCATGGAAGTGTATTTTTTGTAGTGTCTCCACATTCACATGGCCCGCGGCGATGATCTGCATGCCATCAAGTACCTCCCACTAAAACTCAAGGGACCGGCTCGGCATTGGCTGAATAGTCTGCCGGTAAACTACATTGGCAGTTGGGAGAACCTGGAAGACGCATTCCTTGACAACTTCCAGGGTACTTATGTGCGACCACCGGACGCTGATGACTTAAGTCACATAACCCAACAGCTGGGAGAGTCAGCCAGGAAATTCTGGACTCGGTTCCTAACTATGCCGAAGCCCTAGCAGCCTTTGAGCATAACATCCATGATGAGTGGCTTTCCCGACACGTCGGCCAAGAGAAGCCGAAGAACATGGCAGCCCTCACGACACTCATTACCCGCTTTTGTGCAGGCGAGGATAGTTGGTTGGCTCATAGCAACAACACATCAAGAAATCCTGGCACCTCAGACGCCAGAGATAGCAATGGCAAGCCCCGACGCAACAGAAACAAGCGTTGCAATAATGGTGATAATGCTGAACACACGGACGTCAATGCTGGATTCAGTGGCTCTGACTCCGGTCAGCGGAAAAATCCATTCAAAAGAAACAATCCGGGCCCGTCCAGCCTGGACCGCATACTCGATCGCTCATGTCAAATCCACGGCACCCCCGATAAATAGCCAACCACACCAACAGAGAATGCTGGGTGTTTAAACAGGCCGACATGTTGAATGCCAAAAACAAGGAAAAGGGGCTGCATAGCGATGACGACGAGGAGCCTGGCCGCCGAACACAGGAAGACAGAAGAAATTCCCTCCCCAAGTGAAAACAGTAAACATGATATACGCCACCCATATCCCCAAGCGGGAATGGAAGCGCGCACTAAGGGACGTCTACACGATGGAGCCAGTTGCCCCAAAGTTCAACCAATGGTCTTCCTTTCCGATCACCTTTGATCGCAGGGACCATCCGACCAGCATCCGTCACGGTGGTTCAGCTGCATTGGTTCTTGACCCTATCATTGACGGATTCCACCTCACACGAGTCCTCATGGACGGTGGCAGCAGCCTGAACCTACTATATCGGGATACAGTGCGCAAAATGGGCATCGATCCCTCAAGGATCAAACCCACCAAAATCACCTTTAAAGGTGTTATACCAGGTGTAGAGGCCTGCTGCATGGGCTCAATCACACTGGAAGTAGTCTTCGGATCTATGGAAAACTTCCGAAGTGAGGAATTAATCTTCGATATCATCCCCTTCCGCAATGGCTACCACGCACTGCTCGGACGAACCGCATTTGCCAGATTCAATGCGGTGCCGCACTATGCTTAACTCAATCTCAACATGCTCGGACCTCGCGGAGTTATAATAGTCAATGGAAACACAAAGCGCTCCCACCGTATGGAGGAGCACACTACAGCCCTTGCAGCAGAAGTACATAGCATACTTCTTAGGCAGACCTCCAATTCGGCTACAAAGCCTCCAGACATCATCAAGCGGGTCTGAAGTACTCTGCAACAGGATCGCCCGGCACGTCCAGAGCTCGCCTAGCAATTCGGCTTCCATCCTAGTCCCAGTCAAGCGGTGAAATTCGTGTCGCGCGTACATAATTACGCACTTAAAATACCATGGGCATAGACGGAGGCACAGCTACAATGCAGTCCATAATGCGGCTCAACCGCCCCAGGGCCCGTATACCTTCACCCTTTTCTTTCTTTCAGGTCCCTATCTTCTTGAGGCTCTTCCGATAACCTGATTATCAGACCCATCATGGGACGGAAACACCAAGAAGGTAAGAAGCTTTGACGTATGAGGGAATCCCCAAATGGTCTCTGTCACAATACCTGTTTTTACATACCAACACGCAGCTCGCTCTTGGTTAGGACATGTCAAATAGTCCTATATTGCTTATCACACTACTTGTATACATACGCCTTGACGTATCATTTAAATAAACAATGGAAACTAATGTACAGCGTCAGCTTATTAATACATTTCTTTTTCTTTTTCATCTATTGTTTATTTATTACAAATCGCACCCGTACACTCTGGTACGTTCAGTTCGCCAGGGGCTTTAGTGTACCCCATAACATGACAAGAAAGTCCGAACACTTTCGACAGTGCGGCACCCCGAACTTATAGCATTATATGCATCAGCTCCGAATCATGTCTTGGGTCCATAGTTGGGTTGCCTGGCTCCCATGTTTTGGTGCCTTACATTCCGCTATATCGGCTAAGGCGGCACAGGGACAACTATTGCGATTGTGTCCCGGTTCTTCCGGACGAGCACCTCAGTAGAGAAAGCCGAAAACTGACCGTCATGATGCAACGAGAGTCGGTCGCTATTCGAGAGGTTTCAAATCCTTAATGATTTTTTCTGCTTTGGGTGAGGAATCAGTCTTTGTCCGATTTAGGCATGTATAGCGCCCCAAATTCGGCTTCCGAATACAAAGGGCTATGCCAAAATTTTAAATTATAGAACTTCTATGGCTAAGTGAGAGCGATAAAGCTATATAGTCCAATTGCCTTGTTCGTTGTGCTAAACACCTCCTTAAAGGACCAAAAAATTGGATAAAGAGTGTTTAGATTTATCCCGAACACCCCGGTACTAGTTACATGGGGGGCAGAAGCTAACGACTGGCCAACTCTTAGATTTTATAAACGGCCGCACAGAAGTTAAAATTTTAAATCAATAAGCGTTAGATTGCGCAAATGAACTAGTTTTCATATTACAGGATCAAATGAGTACATTCACTCAAATATTACATCCTTAGCACATTGCTCCGTCACAAGACGGGAGCCCTTCAGGACACTATCGTAATACTTTTTGGGGGTGGCGATGCTCCTTGCCCTCCGGCGGCCCCTCGGTCATCAGCTTCTCGGCATCCATCTTTGCCCAGTGCACTTTTGCGCGGGCGAAGGCCATTCGTGCACCTTCAATGCAAACTGACCGCTTTATAACTTCAAGCCATGGACAGGCACTCACAGGTCACTTTACTAGGCCAAAGTAGCTGCTCGGCAGAGGCTCGGTAGGCCACAGCCGGACTATGAGGTCCTTCATGGCCAGTTCAGCCGCCTTGTGCAGTTCGACCAGTTACTTCAGCTGGTCGCTCAAGGGCATCGGGTGTTCGGTCCCAATATACTGAGACGAGAACAACTACTCTGTCGAGCTCCCTTCTTCATCTCGGTAGAATTCTGCAGCATCCGATATGCTGCGCGGCAGATCTACGAACGCTCCTGGAGATCTCCAAATTCGGGTAAGTAAAAGGAAAGTCTCCTTCACATGCTTGCTTTGCATAATGAATGCCTTAATCTCCTAGAGGGACTTTTGGGCTTCAGCTTTGGCGTCTCGCGTGCTCTGGAGGGCCTTCGCAAGCTCGGGCTCTTGTGTCTTAGAGTCACGCTCCAAGGACTCGTATTTTTGGACGAAATCCTGGAGCTCTTGCTGGACCTCATCGACCCGGGCCTCTTGCTTCTCGCGCTCGGCGCGCTCCTTGGTCGCTTTGTCTTCGGCCTCGGTTAGTGCCTTCTTAAGGGCCGCCACTTTGGTTGTGGCCCCTATTAAAGTTCATGATGCTTATATTACCAGAAACCATTTTTTCTTTACAAATATACAGACGGGGTATTGTGTACCTTTGTTCTCCTCGAGCTGCCTCTTCACGAGGCCGAGATCTCCCTCGGTCAGATCCAGGTCCTACTTTAGTCCGAAGACCTCCGCAGTACGAGCGGCAGCGGCCAGCAGCGACGTCTGCTTATTCACATAGACATTTTCTGTTAGACTCCTGCGGATGTTATTTGATCCTCTGTTCGGCCTTTCTTTCCGAACACCAAAGAGAGCATCAGGGGCTACTGTCTATATTGTGATACTTTCTTACAATTTTTACTTACCTCAAAGCCTGTTAGGAGGCTGGCGCAGGCTTCGGTCAATCCGGTTTTGGCGGAACGGACCTTCTCGATCACCGTACTCATGATGGTACGGTGCTCTTCATCAATGGAAGCATCGTGAAGCGCTTCCAGCAAGTTGTCCGATGCCTCTGGATGGACAGAGGTCATCGGCACAGGTGGCTCGCCCCCCTTAGAGAAAGGCTGCCTGCCTAAATCCGGAACCACTGGGGGTTTCGGAGCATTATCCGGCTGGGGGCCATACTTGTTGTGGCCCCCGTTGTCAAAGTCCATGGGGGTCTTCCCCCCCCCCATGTGCCCGGCGATTGGGATTTCGCCTGGGGGCATCTCCAGAACTGTCTCCCCTTGGTCTGGTATCCTCTGAGAGAACACCTAGGTGTCGTCCGCCCGCCTGGGGGAAGAGGCTGTCGGGAGTGAATCGTTGTTCATCGCTGACGGGCCCAAAGACCGATCCGAAGAAGATACATCGATGTGGGACTTGGCCGGACTGTATATGCATGTTCGACATGATAAGAATCAATAAAGCAAAACATACCGGGAGTATTATAGTGTCCGGATACATAGGACTTAGCCAGGGGCTTGTCCCTGAACAACCACTCCTAGCCGATGTAGGTGGCTATCGTGGAATGGTCCAGAAGGAAGGTGTTTCCCTTCTTGGACGCTTCGGCCTCCCTAGACGGGGCGGCCTTCCTCTCCCCCCCTCCCCTCGGTTGGGGGGAGAGGGATTTCCTCTTCCTCCTCCTCGTCTTCATTGGAGGTCGCGTCCGATGTCACCTTGCGACAGACACCTTTCCTGGTCCCCGTGGCCTTCTTCTTGGCCTTCTTCTCCGGCACCTCATAGGGCGCCGGAAACAGCATCTTTGTTAGGAGAGGTGATGCTTGATCTTCGGGTAGTGGAGCCGGATAGTCGATATGCTCCGCTATCGATACCCAGTCCTGATTAAATCAGCGTGGAGGCTTAGTTTCCTCCCGCGGATGTGCTGGTAAAGGGCACATCTTGCAAAATATAAAAACTCACCGGATGGGCTTGGCGTCTTGCACTGAGTCATCGATCTTCGGTTATGGGTGGAGGGGACCTCGGTGGCCTTGAAAAGCACCTTCCAGACGTCTTCGTGCGTTGTGTCGAAGAGCTCTCGCAGCATCTGGTGTTCGGTCGGGTCGAACTCCCATAGATTTTAAGCCCGTCTCTGACACAGAAGGATCCGGTGGATGAGCATGACCTGGACCACATTGACAAGCTTTATTTTCTTGCCTATCATAGTTTTGACGCAGGTCTGGAGTCCGGCCAGTTCCACCGCTGAGCCCCAGGCTAATCCCTTCTCTTTCCAGGAGCTGAGCCGCATGGGGACGCTGGATCAAAATTTGGGGGTCGCCACCCAGTTGGTGTCGCGCGGCTCGGTGATGTAGAACCACCCAGATTGCCACCCCTTCACGGTCTCCACATAGGAGCCTTCGGGCCAGGTGACATTGGGCATCTTGCCCACCATAGTGCCCCCGCACTCCACTTGCTAGCCGCCCACCAACTTCGGCTTCACGTTGAAGGTCTTCAGCCATAGGCCGAAGTGGGGCGTAATGCGGAGGAAGGCCTCGCACACGATGATAAATGCCAAGATGTTGAGGATGAAGTTGAGGGCCAGATCATGGAAGTCCAGCCCGTAGTAGAACATAAGCCCGCTGACGAATGGGTGGAGGCGGAATCCCAGTCCGCGGACAAAGTGAGAGAGAAACACTACCCTCTCCTGGGGTTTCAGGGTAGGGATGATCTGCCCTTCGGCCAGAAGCTGGTGCGCGATGTTTGCAGCCAGATATCTGGCCTCCCAAAGCTTCTTGATGTCCTCCTCCATAACGGAGGAGACCATCCACTTGCCTCCCGCTCTGGACATGCTTGGAATGACTTTGCGGAGAAGGTGAAAGCTTGGGCGCTAGAGCTCAAGCGAGGGAATGGATGACCAGAGGAAGCAGAAGGTGTGGATGAAAAAGGGGAATCCTTATCTCTTTATAAAGGGCGGTAGAAACTGTGTGCCTCCCCACTTGTCCCGTAAACTCGCTTATTCCCCAAGCGCCGTGTTGATGGCGCAGTTGGGTTACCCACACCCGTATTGATGACTATCCTATAATAAGGGGACACAATCTCTGCTTCGACTAGACATGCCAATGTAACCGCCTCGCAAGATGTGCAGTAGTGGGTTGGGAAAAATGGTTCGAATAATGACCGGGCCGCGGCATGATGTCACGCTATGAAAAGTTGTCAGCAGATTAGACTTGTTGAATATTGTGCTCTCTACGGTGGTACGTGGAATTTATTTTGCAGAGCCGGACACGATCCTTGTGTTCAAGATCTTCTTTGGAGTATTCGGAGAAGGAACCCGCCTTGCAATGCTGAAGACAATCTGCGCGCCGGACTCGTCGTCATTGAATCCTGGTTCAGGGGCTGATGAGGGAGTCCTGGATTACGGGGTCCTCAGACAGCCGGACAATATACTTATGACGGACTGTTGGACTATGAAGATACAAGATGACTTTGTCCCGTGTTCGGGTGGGACTCTCCTTTGTGTGGAAGGCAAGCTTGGCAATTTGGATATGTAGATTTCCTTCTCTGTAACCGACTCTATGTAACCCTAGCCCCCTCCTGTGTCTATATAAATTGGAGGGTTTAGTGCGTAGGACAAGAACAATCATAATCATAGGTTAGCTTCTAGGGTTTAGCCTCTACGATCTCATGGTAGATCAACTCTTGTAATACTTATATCATCAAGATCAATCAAGCAGGAAGTTGGGTATTACCTCCGTAGAGAGGGTCTGAACCTGAGTAAACATTGTGTCCCCCACCTCCTGTTACCATTAGCCTTAGATGCACAGTTCGGGACCCCCTACTCGAGATCCATCGGGTTTGACACCGACACCTGCCAACGCAGAACACCAAGGCTTGCCCTCGCACCTCTTTTCCTGAGTTGTTCGCATGTCAAGGGGGCCTCCTGAGTATCGTGTCTCAGAAGCCCAACTGGCCGCGTAGCCCCTCACCCCCTGGCCTCGTCCTAGCAATCCAGACGACCAAGTGGTGGCTGAGGTACGCGTGGGGTCGGGCCCTACCGACGCAGAACAACAAAGCAAACAGAAAAAGTCGGGGAACCATAAGCTAGTTATTACAAAACATATTGGTCCAAGCATCAGTTTTAATGCCTCCACGAGGCATGCTACAGGATAAAAACAGAAAGGAGTAGTACCACCGAGCCACCTCTTCAGCCCTGGCTGCCGCCATCGCCTGCCTGTGGAGCCTTGTCGACAGGAACGTCGCCCTTCCCCTCGGCTCTAGCCGCAGGGCCGATGACGAGGAACTTGTCTAGCAGGGCGTTCACCGAACTCTTCACGGTGTCAGCAATTGCCTCATAGGATTCGGCGTCCATGGGCTCGAGGAAGGCGGCAAAGTTGAAGCTAGCGTCCCGAAGATAGAGATGGCTGAAGGCGCACGTCAGGGCCGGGGAAGAAAGCAAGCGAATCTCACCTTCCAGCATGGAGCCAAACCCGTCGACGACGTCCTCGAGCCCATCGACGACCTCAGGAAGCAGGGCTGCATGGCTCTCCTTTGGGGTCTCCATCATTCCCGGGGATTGCTTCGAAAGAGTGTCTAGCGAGCCTTGCGAAACCTCGCCTGGAGGGAGCCAAGGGTGCTGCTCCATGGAGGCCGCCTCCTTGGCCTTAGCAAGGGACACCTAGAACGCTTATGCTTCCTCCTTCAACCTCTTCAGGCGGTCGTGCTCTGTGGCCTGCTCCTGGGTTGCCCGCTTCATCTCAGCATCACGGCTAACGATGGCAGCCTCCTGGGCCTTCAGCTTCTCCTCTCGCTCCTGGAGCTGGCTTGCCTGGGCGGCTCCTGATCCTGGAGAGCCTTCAGCTCGGCATCCACTGCGCGGCACCGCTCCTGGGCGTCCTTGGATTCCTTCTACGACAAGTCACGGTGGGCAGCAGCTACCCCAGCCACCTTCTGGGCCTCCCCCGCAGAACTCCAGGCCGCCCGGACAGATGCGTTAGCCTGGAGCCACCCTGAGACCAGCCCTAGGTACCCCAGCGCCGCGCGCCAGTTCGGAGCTTGAAGATCACCCTGGAGATGGTCCAGAGGGGCTTGGGCCTCCTACAAGGCACCAGAGGTGGCTGGAGTGCCATGGCCCAGCAGCACGGTGGGCGGTGGTGGAGATGTTCTCGGTGCCAAGACAGGTGAAGCTGCAGCGGCATGAAGGACTGGGGGCTCCGGAGGCCTTGTGACCTCACCAGTCGTGATGGATGCGGGCGCCGCCAGAGTTGGCCCTGCCGCTGACGCCACCTCCTCCCGAGGCTGGACCTCCAAGCCCTGAGAAGATGACGCTGCTGCTGGAGCTGCAGGAGCCACAGCGCCCCTCTTCGCCAAAGCTGCGGCAGCCACCTTGACATGCCCGACCACGGCGACCTCAGCGTTCTCCTTCTTCTTATTCTTCGACGACGATTGCTACCTAATGTTGAACGAAGACGCTAAGAATCGCATCAAGATTCAAGAGCAAGGCCAAGAAAGAACACTTACTGGTCCGAAGCGACATACCTCCTCTTCAGGCACATCAGCGGGGGCTTCGCCGGGGCAGCTAGAGCTGCGCTCTTGCGAGCTAGAGAGCACACGGTCGGCGCCACTCGGGATGTTGCCGGCGAAGGTAGAGTACTGCCTGGAGGGATCAACACAGTCCTGCCCATCCTCACCGTCGTCCGCTTCGGCCGCTTTAGGAGGCCACCCCGGATCTCATGGTGACCCCTGTAGGGCGAGCCAGCTCCACCACCGAATGCACATCCTCGTCGTTGTTGTCTGAGAAGTTGTGGAGGAACTCTCCCTGCTTTGGGGCGGAGGATTCCACCTCCCCCTCCTCCTCGGTGGCCTCGGAGGAGCGGTCGCCGGAGGAAAGGTTCACCAAGGAGGCGGCCGACGGGGGAGGCCCCGTCGGCACGGGCCCAAACTCGTCGAAGACATACATGGCGGCGGCAATCCTCTCTCTGTCGTCTCAGCGGTACAGCGGGAGGCAATCATTTGGAGGGCCGCGCGGCTCCTTCCCATTCAAGGAAAGCAGCACCTTGCTCAGCTCCTCCTTAGGAAGGCCATCTTGGAGCAGGCGGATCTTGTCGTCGGCACCCCCGAGCTTCCACAAGGGGCGGGAGCGATCCTGGAGCGGCACCAGGCGCTACGTCAGGAACTCCCTGACGATCATGGCCCCCATTAGCTTCTCGGCCTTCGAGTGGGCCTCCATCTTCCTCATCAGTGGCCTCATATGGGGGTGGTGATCTTCTCGGAAAACAACCCCTTGTCGGAGGTCAGGAGCTCGGTCGGCAGCTCCGAGTGGTTGTGGGAGCACTTGGCGTCCATTAGGACCCACCCACTTGTTCTGGGTGTCCTGTACCTTCTTCCCGACGCGGGAGATCGCGTTGCCGCCACGGGCCGCGACGAAGCCGACACACCCTGCAGGTCGCTCACCAGTCAGGCGGAGGTAGAAGAAGTGACGGAGCATGGCAATGGAGGGCATCACTCCCACGAACACATCGCAGTAGAAGGTGAAGATGGACAAGAGGAGGACAGAGTTGGGATGGATGTGGAGCATGTGGAGGCCGTAATGGTGGAGAATGGTGTAGAATAACCGGGAGAAGGGAAGAATCAGCCCTGAGCAGACGCTGTGCAGGAAGAAGGGATAGAATGTACTATTCGCGGGCTTCGGTACGGCAGAGGAGACCTAGAGCGCGGTATTCCCCCACTCGCTATCATCGCTCGCCATCAGGAGAAGTGCAGTCTGGAGCTTCTCCTTGGTGATAGAGGGCGTGATCAGCGCTGGCTCGAACCAGGCAGGGTCAGCAGCCGGGGATGGAGCTTTGGCTTTCTCAACGGCCATCGAGCGAAAGATTGGAAGGAAGGATCGGTAGATCTGGAGAATTTCTTCGGCGTTAGGAGAAGGGGATCAGGAGCAAGACAAAGGGAACAATGAAGGCACGGCGGCAGGTGGCAGCCATTTTGTCAGACGGAAACGGTTGCCGAGGCGGTGTGGGGAAGTGGAGACGCCCATGTCCCATCAATCGCCACACGTTGTTCAAGGCCACAGCTGGTTAGGGCCCGCGGTGCTCCGCACTTGCCCTTTGGCTTCGCCTAGAAGCCAAGTCCGAGCATGCCTTGGGCCCGGGGGCTACTGTCAGCGTTCTGGATACGGGGGTACCCAGACTTGCCCGCCTGCAGCCCACTGGATGGCTCCATCGACGGCCTGGTACGGCCCAGCTTCAGCATTGACAACTCAAGACCCTCGCGAGGGGCCAAGCCTCATGAGGCGGAGGACGCCAGGACCTCCAAGGGATCGGCCTCCTCAGGATGGCTCCCAAGGGGCGGAGAGTTCTATGCAAGGTGCACCTCACGAGGCTCAGTTGACGTGAGCCATGACAACCAAGGCCAGGCGGGCGCCAGCGGGTGCAGAGCGCCAGTTTCCCCTTTGGTGCAAAGGAGGCAAGCAGCACGTGCGGAGTCCCAAGGAATCAGCCAAAGGTTTCCATTCTGGTGCAACAAGACCAAGACCGCCAGGACGGCAGGACGGAGGTCAACGCCGAGCCCACTGTAGCATCACGGCCAGAGGCTTTTCGTAGGAGAAGACCACTTTAGTTAGGATAGGATGTACTACTTGTCCCCTTTCAAATCTGGCCATTGTGGGATCCCTTCCCGCCAACATTTGGGAACAGGACCAAGGCCACTATAAATAGGACTTAGCCACCACCAAAGAGGGGGACGAATAGATTGATCCCTTCTCATCCAACCACCTCATCGGCTCTCTTGAGCTCAAGAACACCTCACCTCCTAAGACCAGTTCATCCACTATACTGTTTCATCCTCAGCCCATCGAGGAAATCCACCAAAACACCGGAGTAGGGCATTACACCGCAAGGTGGCACGAACCAGGATAAACTGTTGTGTCTCTCTGTCCCTTTGAGCTCGATGCGGTAGGCTTAAGAAGATCGCGAGTAGGCAGCTGGGTAGGTTGAGATCTCCGCAAGCACCCCAGAGTTCGAACCTATCAAGGGTTTGCGGAACCCGAAATCCGACAGGAACAGGTGTCCGGATGGGATCTCACAAGGACAGAAACTTGCGGCGGTGAAAAAGTATTTTGTTGTGTGCCCACTTTTATATGGGATGAAAGAACATGTGGTGCCCCATGTTTCATTTTGGTAATTTATGATATTTTCTGGGGACTAATTGTTGCCTTGAGTTATATTCGTAGGATTTGTCCATAGGAATTTCTTGAAGTACATTTGTTGGTTTCAAGAAGTTTATGAGATGACCAAAGTGCTATTAAAGAAATTATCCAAAGATGATCATGTAGAAGACATGATACGAGGTTGATCAAGACTAAGATAAAGAGTGAATCAGGTTGATCAACACACAAAGCATAGAAGATGTACCTAAAGGGATCAAGTGATCCCATGGCCTGGTAAGCATTGTCCATTAAGCTTTGTTTACTAGCCCATGGTCTACATGAGAGTTCTTTGTGGGGTTAGGTATGTTTCCATGGGCTTGCGTCAATAGAAATATCTCATATAACCCATGGAGGATGACATCAAGTGGTGATCGTCATCAAGATTGCGGTGTTCAAGTTCAAGTGGAACATCACGAAGAGGTCATGCTTGAAGCTTGTCGTCCATTGTGGTGACAATGGACTTTTGAAGATGTGTCGAAGAATGGCTCACCCATAGTGGAGTATGGGGGGAAATTTACTTGTCTTCATCAAGCCAGCGCAATCAAGAAAGGTGGTCCAGCTTGAGGAAGTCAAGATCATCATCATCTAGCTCAAGTGTACTTTGTCCGAGGCAAAGGTTTTCCCTTGATAGTTTTTCTATTTTGCCAATCCCATGGTGGTAGTTGGGAGATAGGATTATAGGATCGATTGTCGTACTATCAAGGGGGGATCTCAAGTGAGTAGCTCGATCGTATAGTTTGTGGAGAGCTCAAACCATTTCATCCTTTCATCATATTTCTTGGTTCTTATTTAGTGTTTCTCTTTGGGATTTTTAGAGCTGATGGCCACCTTCTTGACAAGCTCGAGTTCATTGAAAACGGAGTTCATATGCATCTTCTATGATGTTTTCAATGTTGGAATTTATGTCGGTCCTTCACTCATGGAGGTTTCACATCTCTATATCATAGGCATAATCTTTGTTGCTACTTCTGAAGTTTTCCGGTCGTGATTTGGCAACTCTTCTCGTTAGCTTTCCATCAAGCTTGAGTTCGTACAAATCGGAGTTCGTTTGCAAAAGTTATGGCAGTTTTGGTCTTGTTGCCCCTTCTATTTTGCTTGAGCGGTAGTAGAGCCGTATAGTTGAGAGCGGTAGTACCTCTCCCCCGAGCAGTACTATCGCTTAGGCGATACTTCCGCTGACCAGTACCGCTTCCACTTCCGCTTAATTTTATGCTTCTGTTGCCCAATCCGCTTGAGTGGTAGTAGAACGGTAGTAGAGAGCGGTAGTACTGCTCCCCCGAGCGGTACTACATGTCCCCTGAGCATTACTACCTCTCTGGCAGATCTACTATTCTTGTTTTCTGTCTCATTGGGATGTTTTGGTCGTGCTAAGTGATAGTAACGCTCCCCCAAGCGGTACACGACCAGTGGGCATAATGGTGGGATTTGGGGTGCCTATTTAAGGGGGCCTTCTTCCCCAATGGTCTCTATCTCTTGAGCTCGTGTTTTACCCTCATTGTTGACCTTCTTCGACCTTGCAATCTCTCAATCCCTCCAATGATTCTTGCTAGTTCTTGAGGGAAAATAGACAGGAGATCTAGATCTATGTTTCCACCAATCACTTCATCCTCTATGTGAGGGGAACCCTTTGGATCTAGATCATGGAGTTCTTTGTGTTCTCGTTCTTGTTCTTCCTCTCATGTTCCTCCATAGATTTTGTTGCTTTGCGGTATTTGAGAGTGAAGGACTTGGGCACTCTGTGTGCCCTTGCAATTGCATTTGTTGCATCAGTTTGAGTTCTCCATAGTGATACGTGGAATTAAAAATTTGAGAAGCTTATTACTCTTGGGTGCTTGGTACCCTAGAGCTTGTTCCTCTTGGGTACTTGGGCGCCCTAGACGGTTGGTGGTGTCTTGGAGTTTACTCATTGTGGTGTAATGCTCCGGGCTTGCGTCGGGGTCTCCAATTAGGTTGTGGAGATTGTCCCGAGCAATTGTACGGGTTTTGATGACCGCCTCCAAGCATTTTCAAAGTGTACGGGTTCAGTGACCACCCCCAAGGTTGCCATTTGTATGGGTTCGGTGACCACCCAAATAGGCATTACTACTACCATTGGGGCGCTCACCTTTCCTTCTTTGGGAGAGAAGAACAATGGCAGAAGCGCGTTAGGGTTTTCTTGAAGAAATGAGGAACAAGATGAGTGATACGTCTCCAATGTATCTATAATTTTTTTATTGTTCCATATTGTTATATTATCATTCTTGGATGTTTTACAATCATTTTATAGTCATTTTATATCATTTTTTGGTACTAACCTATTGACATAGTGCCCAGTGCCAGTTGCTGTTTTTTGCATGTTTTTTTACATCGTAGGATATCAATATCAAACGGAGTCCAAACGCAGAAAAACTTCTTGACGATTTTTTGGGGTTAGAAGACATCCAGTGGGCCAAGGAAGCACCTAGGGGGTGCCCCGAGGGGGGCAGCACCTACCAGGGCGCACCTACCAATTTTAGTAGATGCACGCAGGAGTCGGTCTACTAATCTTGGACATGATGCCTATATAATGATCATTGCCTAGATATCATCATGATTATTCAAAGTTCTATCAATTGCCCAACAGTAATTCTTTTCCTACCGTTTCTATTTTTCTCGAGAGAAGCCACTAGTGAAACCTATGGCCCCCGGGTCTCTTTTCATCATATTTGTCTTTGCGATATATTTTCCTTTGCATTTATTTTCAGAACTATTAAACCAAAAAGACAAAAATACCTTGCTGCAATTTATTTGTTCCGCGATCTATTTATCCTATCTACCACTTTTACCTCATGTTATTTGCCTATCTTGACGCACCGTACCCGAAAGGGATTGACAACCCCTTTAACACGTTGGGTTGCGAGTATTTGTTATTTGTGTGCAGGTGTTGTTTATGTGGTGTGAGGAGGTTCTCCTACTGGTTCGATAACCTTGGTCTCATCACTGTGGGAAATACCTACCGTCGCTATACTGCATCGTCCCTTCCTCTTTGGGGAAATACCGACATAGTTCTAGCAGACATCAAAATGAATTTTTGGCGTCGTTGCCGTGGAGGATCTTCAACATCAAACAGGTTCCTAATCACAAATCTCATCTCCCTGCAATTTACATTATTTGCCATTTGCCTCTCGTTTTCCTCTCCCCCACTTCACAAAAATTTGTCGTTTTATTCGCCTTCTTTTTTGTTCGTCGTTTTCTCGTCAGATCTGTTTTTCGTGTGCAATCTTGTTTATCACTTTTTGTCATTATGGATTTTTATTGTTCTATTGAGTGCACCCCCGAGAACGAGGTTCTCAACTTTAAACAAAGGGGAGGGGGAAATTTAAAAGATGCTTGTTATAGGATTTGCAATGCTCATAATAGATCTATCCGTAAGCAATCTACTGTTGTTCTTCTTCATTGTTTTTATGTGGGCATTACCACTTGGTATAGATTCGTCCTTGATACGATTACCGGTGGGAATTTGTTGACGTGTCCTTATCTTGATGCTTTTAACACATTGGAAAATTTAGTGGGTTCACCACCACTCGTGATCAGTGAAACAATAATGACTCTTGAGCATGTTTTGGAAAGACTTGATGCTATTGAAAAGAAAATACTTACAGTAGAACATGTTGAAAACTTGGACAGAAAGATGCAAAGTTATGCTACTAAAATTGGGTCAAAGGCGGGAGACATTTCTAAGTTGCTAAAAGAAAAAGGAACTATAATTCATGAAAGAATCGAAGAGAGTCCGTCTAGGATTGAGAAACTGGAAGAATTTTTTTCTAATCTAGGTACGGCTTTTGCTTCTGCTAAAACTCCCAAGAAAATTAGTGAGACTACTCAAGTCACTAAAAATAAGGGTGGAACTTCTCGCAATGATAAAGGAGATCTTAAGATAATTAGTATCCATCCCGATTTTATTGAAGTCATAAGAGAACCTTTTTGCAATAATATGTTTTTCAATCTCATGGCTAGAAGTATAGTTGCTGAGAATTTATATGCAAAATCCTTGAAAAATCCTAAGTGCTCGATCAAAGAATTAGACAAAGATGACAAAACTTAGATTCTACATGTTATGCCTAGCTAGGGGCGTAAAACGATAGCGCTCGTTGGGAGGCAAGCCAACTTGTACCTTTTTTTTGGCTTTCTTGCTGTTTTCAGTAAAATACCCGACAATATCTCTGGTTAGATGTGTTTTTGTGGTTTAAATCAGTGGTTGTGCCAAGCAAGGCCTTTGGGATGATTTGGGTGAAAGTTGATTTGATCTTGCTGAAAAACACAATCTTTTGCGCTCACGAGATTATTTGTCATTTTTAACATAAGAGTGCTTTTGAGTTGATTCTTTTCACAGAAGATTAATAAATTTCTCTCGTCAACCAAGTTATTTCAGAATTTTTGGAGTTACAGAAGTATTCGAAATATTCAGATTGCTACAGACTGTTCTGTTTTTGACAGATTATGTTTTCTTTGCGTTGTCTGCTTGTTTTGATGATTCTGTGGTTTTCTTTGATGGGTTTTTGCCATAGAAAGGTTGGAATACAGTAGATATAATCCAAAAATAAAATAAGAATAGGATTGCAACAATACTTATAGTAGTGGTTTGCTTTCTTGTACTAACGGATCTCACAAAGGTTTTGTTAAGTTTTGTGTGATTGAAGTTACCAAGTTTTGGGTGATCTTACGATGGATGAAGGAATAAGGATTAGCAAAATACTAAGCTTGGGGATGCCCAAGGCACCCCAAGATAATATTCAAAGAAGTAGCAAGCAACTAAGCATGGGGATGCCCCCGAGTGGCATCCCCGCTTTCTTCTAACAACCATCAGTATTTTACTTGAAACTATATTTTTATTCGTCACATATTACGAGTTTTTCTTGGAGCATCTTGTATGATATGAGTCTTTGCTTGTTTTGCTTTGTGTTCTAAGTCTTGAATCTTTGCTGGACACACCCTTTTGACAGAGCCAAAATTATGCTATGCTTGCTCCTATGCTCACTTAAATTTTTAGAGCCATGGATTTGCTCTAGTGCTTCACTTATATCTTTTTGAGCACGGTGTGCTTTGTTATTTTTGAAGAAATGCTCCCATACTTCACTTAGATTTATTTGGAAGTTAGTAAAATTTTCAGAAATTCTCTCTTGCTTCTCTTAGATTATTTTGAGAGAAAGAAAAATTATGCTCATGATCTTCACTTATATTTGTTTGAACTTATCAAATGCAACATATGAAAATAGTCCAGAAATGATAGATATCCAAGGAGGATATAACAAAAACTTTCATGAAGATAATTGGACAAAATAAACTTGATTCTTAGTAATGGTTTTGAGATATGATGATATGATATGTGAGTCATGTTGATGAGTAATTATGCTTTAGTAAGAATATTGATGTTAAGGTTTGTGATTCCCTATGCAAGCACGAAAGTCAATAATTATGCAACAAAATTTATATCCTACTTATGGTGCATTACTCCATGTTACTTATGCTTAATGCTTGGGTATGAGATTTTTTGCTTTTTGGTTGGTCGCTTCTCAATCTTTTTGCTAGCCTTCATTTTGCACTAAGTATGATCACTACTTGTGCATCCAAAACCCTTTAAACCAGTTTCGCCATATGAGTCCGCTATACATACCTATATGTGGTATTCCATGCCGTTCTAAGCAAATTTGCATGTGCCATCTCTAATTTTCAAAATAAATTTCTCTTTTGTGTGCTTTACTGCTCGCGAGGCGCTGAAGGGTGACCAATATTTTCCATGCTAGATGTGTTATTCTCAAGATGAGTGTTTATTCACTTGTCATTACATGAGAGTACGTCAAAGGTATTATGGATGTCCAGTCCCAAAATGAAAAATGAATTTACTTTATGTTGTCAAATAATAAATTCCTTGGAAAGTGTTGGTATGGAGGGCAACTGTGGATTCGGCTAGCCATTGAAAGTGAAAGTAATGGTGGAAAAAGGAATAAACTTTATTTTCTGTTTGGGAACCGCCTATGATGTATCTAGCATGGAAAGTGTTGGGATCTCTAAGTCGGTTTTGTTGCTGGGAAAAGTATGACTCTCAAAAAAATGTTTTTATCTCTCAATTTAAGCTTTGAGCTCTAGCACCTCTACAAATCCCTACTTCCCTCCGCGAAGGGCCTTTCTTTACTTATGCAATTTTTATTTTGAATTTGAGTCACCATCTTATCTTATAAAGCACCAACTAAGGGGCACTATTATCGTATTTGAGCATTGGGTATAGCTAATATTCGAGTGTGTTTCATGAATGGATCAATGATTGAGCATAATGGGCAAGGGATAACTTGCTTTAGTGTTGATATTTTGAAAGACATGGTTGCTTGTTGGTATGCTTGAGTATTAAAGTCTTCATGTCAAAACTAGACAATTGCTATGAATCATATAAAAGTCCAAATGTCCATGCTATAAAGAAAGAAATGTGATGAACATGTTTGGCAGCATTCCACATCAAAAAATTTGTTTTTATCATTTACCTACTCGATGACAAGCAGGAATTAAGCTTGGGGATGCTAATACGTCTCCAACGTATCTATATTTTTTTATTGTTCCATGCTGTTATATTATCATTCTTGGATGTTTTACAATCATTTTATAGTCATTTTATATAATTTTTTGCTACTAACCTATTGATATAGTGCCCAGTGCCAGTTGTTGTTTTCTGCATGTTTTTTACATCGCAAGAAATCAATATCAAACGGAGTCCAAACGCAGTGAAACTTCTTGAGGATTTTTTGGGGCTAGAAGACATCTAGTGGGCCAATGAAGCACCTCAGGGTGCCCTGAGGGGGGCAGCACCCACCAGGGCGGCAAGAGTGGAACAAAACACCAGGGATAAGGCCGAGCCTTCCACCCTGTACCAAGTATATAGATGCATTAATTAAATAAGAGATATTGTGATTTCCCAACATAATCCTGTCCCAACATTGAGCAATCTTCAACTTCACCTGCAACTAACAATGCTATAAGATGGGCCGAGCAAAGCGGTAACATAGCCAAACAACGGTTTGCTAGGAAGGGTGAAAAGGTTAGAGTCTGACATGGCAATTTGGGAGGCATGATAAGCAAGTGATAGGTAGCGCAGCATAGCGACAGAACGAAGCAACTAGCATAGCAATGATAGTTGTGAGATCCAGGGTAATGGTCATCTTGCCTGAAATCCCACTAGGAAGAAGAACGAGTCCATGAAGAAGGCGAACGGATGAACACAAACCAAGCATAGACGAACGAATCCTCACGATCGCACCGAAACAGGAACTATCGAGAAGAAGCACAACCGGAAAGAAGCAAACAACATGGTAAACACACAACACATAAACATGACATGATGCTCAACCAAGTATGATGCATGACAAGGCTATATGATGCTACTCATGGCAAGATATGAAGCATACAAGAATAACACATCAAGGCAAGTTTAAATGTGGCCGGAAACAACATATAACAAATTCGGTAAGTCCTCATATGCAAGTTTCAAAATTGGTCCAGATCTGAACAAACCTTATGTTCAAGTTCTTAAACAACAAGTTAATATGCACCAAGATGATCTACATGAAATTCTAATCAAGTTACATATAAGGTTCATTTAGTTCGGAGCTATGGCCTAGAAGATATGAGCAAAACAAGTTAAACATGGCATTGATGCAAAATGCGTCCAAACATCAAGCAAACACCTCAAAACAAGGATTCAACATGATAATATGAAACTACATGCAAGTCTAAGCAAGTTTCATATAGAGCATGCTCAAAACAGAGCAACGATGCAACACATACACTCCAAACAAGATATAACAACAATCTGCCCAATACAGCAAGTAGGCACTTTGCAATCATCAAAACAACAAGCTACATGAATCACATGAGCATAAACTTGACATGCTCTTCAAGTACAGATAACATAATTCAAATATCATTAAGGTTCAGGTTCATAGGCATCAATATTAAACCAATATGTTCAATGCAAAATGCAACTTTATAACACAGGAGCATATACATGAGCAGAGTTAATATGATGGCAACTTGAGAGCAAGAAAGAGACAAGCTACAACAAGTGAACATAGCAACCAGGGGCATGGAATCAAATTACACATAACAAATAGCAAATAACAATTGGCATCATATACATATGGCTCATGGATTAGTGGGAACCAACATGACAAGATTGAATGTTGAAACAGTATGATAGCATGTTTGCAAGCATGGACTAGACGCATATGACATCCACAATTAACAACCATGGCATGTGAACAAATTACTCATAGCATACTATAAAACATGTAATTGGAGCATCTACAAAAGAGGCATGGATTAATTAATATCAAGCTCACAACATAGCATCATGAAGTTAACAGAAATCTGGAATAGCATGTAGGCATCTTCATGGTAAAGAAAATATATGCTACATGACATATTTAGGGCATCAAAAGGCATGGCATGATAGAGCATAACATAGAAAACAAAACATGTCAACTAAGCATCTCCAGAATATGCATAGATTAATTGGTAGCATCAAGCAAACATGGCAACATGATATAGCAGTTTGAGCATTGACAGAAAGTTAACAGCAAGTAGCGCACTTCACAAGCTTGATGCGCACACTACAGGGCAAGTAAAAATACACGGATGGGCCAACTTTAAATATGGCATGAATATTGTCCTAAAACATGTAGACATAATGCTCATAGGATGCACACACGAAATGCAACAAAAATGACAATTCAACAAGTTACAGCAGTTATCAGCAGTTAACAGCAACATGCACTTTTGCAATAGGGATTAATACGTAAAGATGCACCCTAACATGACATCAAAGCACACCAACATGTAGAGCATGAATAGCATAACATGTGAACATCAGGATCATCATCATAGCATCAACGGAGACAAAGTTGTGGCACTCACAAGATGCACAAATGATGTTAAGAAACAGCAGATTCCAGCAGTTTATATCGATAAGCAGTTTTGCAACGATGGTTAAGGCATAATGATGAATCCTAACATGCATGCAAACTACTCCATCATGAAGAGCACTCTGAGATGAACATTTTGACATATTATACAAGCAAATTGTAGCAACATGAATCAAGTTATGACCTCCCAAACAAGCAGACAAGGGGTTAAAATCTCGGGGACTTGGTGGAAATTCACCTCGGGCGAATCTGGACGGGGCCGTGCAGATGGATGGGTCGGTGCAGGATGGCCTATTTGGATCGGGGGCGAAACCGGTCCGGGACGGCGGCATCCAGATCTGGGGCCGGCGTCGAGGTGGCCGGCGCCGGGGCTCCGCCGAGCGGGGGGCCGGCGGCAAGGCAGGATGACGGCGG